>NC_057390.1:84966295-85139983 GCF_019320065.1 Cervus canadensis | reverse complement strand
AAAGAACAGCATGTATACTATCTATGGTGAAACAGATCACCAGCCCAGGTGGGATGCATGAGACAAGTGCTCGGGCCTGGTACACTGGGAAGACCCAGAGGAATCGGGTGGAGAGGGAGGTGGGAGGGGGGATCGGGATGGGGAATAAGTGTAAATCTATGGCTGATTCATATCAGTGTATGACAAAACCCACTGAAATGTTGTGAAGTAATTAGCCTCCAACTAATAAAAAAATTTAAAAAAAAAAAAAAAAAAGAACATCGCTGAAAAGAGAGCAATCCATAGAGAGAATGCCGATAAATGCCAATTGTTTAACAAAATCAATCCCAAGAACTGAAAAGTTTAAGGTCTCATCAGCCTGCTGCCCCTCCTTGGACAAACAGCCTTGGGCCACTGTCTGAAAACTGTAGGGTGTCTGTTTTCCCTCCATCCTGTCTGCCTTCCTGAGAGTTGACTTAAAACCTGAAGTCTTTAAAAATGCCTCAGCGAGAAAAGGCAGATTGTCAGGTCTGTGGTCAGAAACAGTCCTTTTCTGGTCAGCTAGCATGAAACAGGAGGTTCTAAAAGACACACTCGGCCAGTTGCTGATCTTTTACATCTTAGCCAGGCTGGATGCCTGACCCAGACCTTGAACCCACTTCTCTTGCATCTCCTGCATTGTCAGGCAGATTCTTGACCACTGTGCCACCTGGGAAGCTTCTTAAAAAGTAGCTCAATGTCATCAATTGTAATTTCACCAAAGATAATACAGGGGACTTTCGATTTGACCAACCTCTCCATCTGAGAAGTACTTCAGGACAAAAAGACAGGACAATCCCTGGTGTTTAATGATCTGTCTTTAGCACCTGGCATGAAAAATATTCTAAAAGGATGTCAGGCTCAAAAAATGGCTTTATTAAAGTGGTCTCTGGGGGAGAATTTAACTCCCAGCTTCCAACTCTGCCTTTAAACTCATAAGAAGTATCATTAACTATTGAGGGCCAAGACCACAGTTTTCTTATAGATACACCAGTGTTTAAATTTTATTAATAAATCTTACTCCTGGGTACATCCTCTTCCTCAGAGTTAATACTGAGCACCGGGTATCATCTCCATTAGACTCAAAATCTCCTTTTGCCCAGTCAGTGATGGTTACCTGGGCCCTTTGATGGCGGAGATGTTTTGCATTATTGTGATAGCAGCCACAACAGAGATCAAATTGCCAACATCCACTGGATCATCAAGAAAGCAAGAGAGTTCCGGAAAAATACCTACTTCTGCTTTATCAACAACATCAAACCTTTGACTGTGTGGATCACAGCCAACAGTGGAAAATTCTGAAAGAGTTGGGAATACCAAACCACCTGACCTGCCTCTTGAGAAATCTGTATGCAGGTCAGGAAGCAACAATTAGAACTGGACATGGAACAACAGACTGGTTCCAAATAGGAAAAGGAGTACATCGAGGCTGTATATTGGCACCTTGCTTATTTAACTAATATGCAGAGTACATCATGCAAAATTCCAGGCTGGATGAAGCACAAGCTGGAATCAAGATTGCTGGGAGAAATGTCAATAGCCTCAGATATGCAGATGACACCACCCTTATGGCAAAAAGTGAAGAAGAACTAAAGCCTCTTGATGAAAGTGAAAGAGGAGAATGAAAAAGTTGGCTTAAAGCTCAGCATTCAGAAAACTAAGATCATGGCATCCGGTCCCATCACTTCATGGCAAATAGATGGGGAAACAATGGAAACAGTGAGAGATTTTATTTTATTGGACTCCAAAATCCCTGTAGATGGTGACTACAGCCATGAAATTAAAAGACACTTTCTCCTTGGAAGAAAAGTTATGACCAACCTAGACAGCGTATTAAAAAACAGAGACATTACTTTGTCAACAAAGGTCCGTCTAGTCAAAGCTATGGTTTTTCCAAGTAGTCCTGTATGGATGTGAGAGTTGGACTATAAGAAAGCTGAGATCAGAAGAATTGGTGCTTTTGAACTGTGGTGTTGGAGAAGACTCTTGAGAGTCCCTGGGACTGCAAGGAGATCCAACCAGTCCATCCTAAAGGAAATCAGTTCTGAATACTCATTGTAAGGACTGATGCTGAAGCTGAAACTCCAATACTTTGGCCACCTGATGCGAAGGACTGACTCATTGGAAAAGACCCGAATGCTGGGAAAGATTGACAGTGGGAGGAGAAGGGGATGACAGAGGATGAGATGGTTGGATGGCATCACTGACTTGATGGACATGAGTTTGAGTAAACTCTGGGAGTTGGTGATGGACAGGAGGCCTGTCATGCTGCAGTCCATGGGGTCACAAAGAATGGGACATGACTGAGCAACTGAACTGAACTGATAGCAGCCATCCAACCTAGCTGGGAAACTGTCAGCAAATATAACTGTTAGAGTGAAGGCTCCTTGTAAACTCCAATGTGAAGCTTCTGGATTTCCCTTATTTATGCCCAGGTAATAGTTAATACAGCTTCCCAGGTGGCACAGTGGTAGAGAATCTTCCTGCTAATGCAGGAGATGTGGGAGACATGCATCGATCCCTGGGTCAGGAAGAGCTACTGGAGTAGGAAATGACAACCCACTCCAGTATTCTTGCCTGGAAAGTTCCCTGGACAGAGGAGCCTGGTGGGCTACAGTCCATAGGTTACAAAGAGTTGAACATGACTGAGCACAGCACAGCAATAGTTAATACGGTTACAGACTTACTAATATTCTTGTGCTCAAATCAGACCCAAGCTTGAGTAGGGTAGCAGACAGATCATAGCATATGTGGAAGATTTTAGCTATAAAGTGGAAATAATAATAGCATTGGTACCAATTGAATAAGATCCCAGTAAAAAGAACTTAGAAGAATGTGTGGCACCCAACACTTTCTTAGTCATCACCATCATTGGAAGGATGAAAGGGAATGTTGATTCTAAATCCACTTTGTGCATTGGAAGGTCTCATGCCAATGAGAGTGGTACCATCTGACTCAGTCACAGATCATGTTCTTCACAGACACAGAATGACACCACTTATCTTTCCAAATCAGTCCACTGACATTCTTCCTGTTGAATCATGGAAATTGCTTACATCACATTATATCTTGTTTAGAGTAATCAATCAGATACAAGGAGATATGAAAAGAACTCCTCTGTGATCATTATTTGAAAAACGTTTAATTTCTTTTAAAAAATGTATTTCTATTAGAAGTTTACAAATCGGGCTCCCCTACAAATTCAAAATCAAAACATGACATTTTCTGGAAAAATATCCCTAACATGTCCAAAGGTATATATAAATCACTTGGGTTTGTGCCACATGAAAAATCACCCAGTTTTTCAGTGCCCAGGATAATTTTGTTCTTGCTTTTGCTCCATTAACCAATCGACCAGAAAAACTTGATCTTTCCCCTTTACCTCTCTGTTCTTCAGTTTTCTCATCTGTAAACCAAGGAGACTGAAGATAAAAACTCTCAGGTTTCAGCCAGTTCCATTATTACAATCTTCAGTGATTCTGTGAAACCTGTTTATCGTGTCTCACCTCCAGGTGAATTACCCTGTGTTCTAATGCCATGGTAACCCAGGTGCACTGCTCTGCAACTCATCAGAGAGCACACAAACAGTGCCCAGCCAACAACGCTGGGTATCAACCCAACAGGTGGTTTTTACTAAAGACGGATGCCAGGTCCTGCATTTAAAGCGGCAGGTTCATTAAACAGGAAAAAAAAAACAAGAAAGGTAATCCTTGTATACTATAGAACCAGTTAACTAAGAATGCAAGAATGAAACGTCATTATCACCATGCAGAGATTTCTCGGTATCTATCACACCTTTATCTGAGACTTTAGGGCTGGGAACCAAGAGGAGCCCTTTTACTGGGAGGTTAAGTCACTCGTGACTACAGACCACACGTTCCTGATCTTTCTCTGGGTTCCGTATCTGACATCGAAATGCTGATTAGAGAATTGCTGCTATTTCCTTGGAGCTGGGGGAACGGCAGTGCTTTGCTGGAAGCCTGCTACCTTGATTAATGTATAGCGGCCATCATTGAAGAGCAGCAAAAACATATATTATGCTTTTCTTGATTCTAAATATATGTACTTTTAGTCTCTGTATTCAGTCTCTGTAACAACTCGCCAGGGAAGAAAATCAAATTACATACTGTACACATAAACCTCAAAAAGTACTGATTACTGATTAGAGAAAGGAAAAAAAAAGTAGGATAGAATTGCAAAACAAACCATGAAAAGGCATAGATCTGAACTGTTAAGATCTTATTACCATATTGCTGCTCTCAGGGAAATGAAATACATCAATATATATTTTAATTAAAGGATGAAATATTCAAACAAATTCCACAAAGTTCTTAGTCAGCACCTTTATAAAAAATCTTTTATTTTATCTTTGTTGAAACCAAATGCAAAGTGATTTATTTGCCTGGAAATTTATGATTTGTGAGGCTGTATAAATCAACCATTTGGGAGTAATTGCTTCAAGGGGAAGACATTTGTATTTGGTAAGGCGAGTCAGGGTTTTGGAAGAAATTCATTAGCTTTATGGGAAACTAAAATGCTTGCTGACAAATGAAATACAAATGTATGTTCTGAAGCTCTATTTCTGGAATGAACCATTTGAGGAATTGCAGTGTTACTTGAGATGCATTAAAGAAAACATACATATTGTGTGACTTTAAATGCAGCTTCAATAACAATGCTAATAACCCTTCTTTCACTCTTGCTAATCAAATAGTTTTCCTTGAAAATTATATTTTTTTGGATTAAACACAATATTCTATGGATCTAAATTATTCTCTTAATTAATTACTGATATGAGCTGAATCAAATAGAGCCAAGTCTTTATTTTTGGAAATAAGGTATATAAAATTTTCATGGTTTGTCTCATCTCAGATCAAAGAGATCTGCTCCTAAATAGAAAAACATATTATTAATACTACCTATCTGAGGGTAAGTCTGGCCATATGGAATATATGGAAGAATCTTGTGAACCTGAGTGATTGCACATCATTTTGTTAATCTGGACGCTTGTTATTTCAGAGTCAGAAGTGAAGATGTCTCACTGTTGCTGTGTATACAGCAAGAATACCTTAGGTTCAGGCATTGTACAGAGACTCAGGACTGAGGGCTTGCAGACCCAGAGGAGACAGTCTCCAAGGATGACTTACTTGCTGGAAGATTCACTGACTCACTCAGAGCAAGGGTACAAGGTTGGTGGGGGATGAAGTGATCAAATTTCATAAAATGCTCAGCGTATTGTTATTTTCTTTTGTCTCATCCCTGCTTCTTGATATCAAATGTAAATTCTCCAGAAGTTCTAGGACAGTCAATGTTGCTGCAAACAGAGGATTGGCCTGAGGGGTCGTCCTGTTACATCCTGCGAGGTCTGCATGCCAAGCTGTTTCAGAGCATCCCCATGGTCATAAGGCAAATGGGACCTGCTGACCTAGAGACCCTCACGTGCTTACAACCTCAGAGCTGGAGAACCTTCCCAAGTGATGTTTTATTTTTTCCATGACAGAAGTTTCTGAAGGGAGGATTTGATGATCATATATAAAAGCTCTCACCCACACGTGTTTTTAATTTGAGCGTCCATCTTGAACACTTTAAGCTTCAGAAACTTAAACGAATATAATTTGTTTATTGTACAAAGTTTACTTTAGCTTATTAATTTCTTGCCTTATGGCAATTCTGGAATATTTTATGGTGCAAACTTAGAATTGCAATGAATGTGTGTTCTGTTTTCGATTTATTTATTTTTTAAACTTAAAATATTATTAATTTCTGGCTGGGCTGGGTCTTTGTTGCTATGTGGGCTTTTTCTCTAGCTGTGGCGAGCAGAGGCCACTCTCTAGTTGTCATGCGTGGGCTTCTGATTGCGGTGGCTTGTCTCGTTTCAGAGCATGGGCTCTGAGTGCATGGGCTTCAGCAGTGGCGGTGTGTGGGCTCAGTAACCGTGGCTTCCAGGCTCTAGAGCACAGACTCAACAGTTACAGCACAGGGGCTGAGCTGCTCTGTGGCATGTGAGATCCTCCTGGATCAGGGGTCAAACCTGTGTCTTCCTCATTGGCAGGTGGATTCTTTACCACTGACCACCAGGGAAACCCTCTGTTTTCAGTATAATATGATAAAATCTTACTGGGCTGCTACCATAGCTGCTGCTCAGTCAAGTCCCAGGGTAAGAGGTCAGTACCAGGCTCAGGAAAGTTTTCAGTCTAATGAGGGATGCGGGTCATACATAAATGGATTTGGTACTTGCCTTAGATAAAGAACTGAAGAAGTGGAGAGAAAGTTGAAAAATTCTGATTTGGGGAAATGGCAGTCAGAGCAGCTAGAACTGAAGACATAGGTTTTGGTCTAGATCCTGAATGATTTTTCAAGGGGCAGGGATGGGAGGGGGTGATGGTGGCTCATTGGGATATCACATCTTGTTTGGGTTTTCTTCTGGGAGTCACTCAACAGCCTATGGGCAAAAGGACAAAAATAGTCATCTGAACTAGATTTTGTCACCATTATGATAAAAATACATGACATACGCAAGTCAAATGGGGAGTTGGGCATTTTGTGTTAGATGCTTTGCAAAGGATCATTGCTCAGTCCTTGGATATTTTAAAATCTAAGAAGTCTAAAATTTCAGCATGTAGCCCTTTCATATTGTGAAATAAAAAGGTATTTATTATCTGTCAATATTTTTGAAATTATGCTAATTACTATGACTTTGATTAGCACAGTTCTACTTGGTTCTTTCTTCCAGTTCACTTGTCGATTTTGCATATTGACTCATTCTTTTCAGTTAGTTTTGGAACCTTCTTTTATCCTTTAACCACTAAGTTTATGACCTCCTTCAGCATCTTGTCTTATCATTTCAAGTACTTGAGATGCTAATGGTCCTTTTTCTGTATCTGCTTCCCGTGTTCTGGATGGAATCCCTCACATGTGTAACTGTGTGGATAGACTCCTCAGGTAGATGTTGGGTCTGGTTTCACCTCCATTGGGATCGAGGAAGACTCTGTTGAATGATTTTCAACTCATTTCTTTGGAGGATGTCACCATCCTGGGCTACATTTTCTATTTTAGTAACACTGATTCATAGTTTGAGTTTTCTTTCATAATGAGGGAAATATAATTTGGGAACCCAAGTCTATGTGAAGTCATGGCTTAGTTTCTAGTGGATGTTTCTAATGAAATACACTGTTATTCCACAGAGGGCAAGCTCGTCTTCTCTTTTTTTTCTCTCAAGGCTGTTAGACAGGTTTCACTGGTTTTCATTTCTCTTTGTCAGTAGCACTTCGGGAGTTCTGGTTTTGTGCAAGGATATTATTCCCGGTCCCCCACCTCTCATGGGCTCCAGCCTTGTCCCCCACACGTATGTGGTCATGAAGGATCAGGACTCTTGTGGGGCTACAGAGGCTCCATAACGACACCAGAGATACTGCTCGAGCCTCATGCTCTGCCGGTCAGCTCCTTCTTCATGTCTGGTAGTTCAGTGTAGTTCAATCGCTCAGTCGTGTCCAACTCTTTGCCATCTTGTAGACTGCAGCACACCAGGCCTCTCTGTCCATCACCAACTCCCGGAGTTTACTCAAATTCATGTCCATTGGATCAGTGATGACATCCAACCATCTCATCCTCTGTTGCCCCCTTTTCCTCCTACCTTCAATCTTTTCCAGCATCAGGGTCTTTTCAAATGAGTCAGTTCTTCGCATCAATGTGGCCTAAGTATTGGAGCTTCAGCTTCAGCATCAGTCCTTCCAGTGGATATTCAGGACTGATTTCCTTTAGGATGGACTGGTTGGACCTCCTTGCAATCCAAGGGACTCTCAAGAGTCTTCTCCAACACCACAGTTAAAAAGCATCAATTCTTCGGTCCTCATCCTTTTTTATGGTCCAACTCTCATGTCCATACATGACTTCTGAAAAAAACCAAAGCTTTGACTAGACGGACCTTTGTTGACAAAGTAATGTCTCTACTTTTTAATGTACTGTCTAGGTTTGTCATAGCTTTTCTTCCAAAGAGCAAGCATCTTTTAATTTCATGGCTGCAGTCACCATCTGCAGTGATTTTGGAGACCCCCAAAATAAAGTCTGACACTGTTTCCATTGTTTCCCCACCTATTTGCCATGAAGTGATGGGACCAGATGCCATGATCTTAGTTTTTAAGTTTTTAATCGGGTAGGAGGCCACTGTAATAACTAGGCAAAGGATGAAGGTGGTTTGGACCAGAGCATTTAGTGATGGAGGTGGTGCAGTAGTGTTAGATACCTGATGTATTTTGAAAGACAGGATCTTCTGACAGGCTGAACATGTATTCTGAAAGAAGTAGAGGAATTCAAGTAACATCTAGGTTTTTGGCCTTAGCAACCAGAAGAATAGAGTTGCCAGAAACCAAGATGGGAGATGACTTCAGATGAAACAGGTTCTGGGGAAGAATAGAAATCTGGATTTGGGTATGAGAAGTTAGAGAATAACTGGAGATGTCAGACTGGCAGTCAGATAGATGAGTCAGGAATTCAAATGAGACAGGTGGATTAGTTCTGTAAATCTGAGAGAAGTCTGGCTTCTGACTGATATTTACTTTTTCTTTTTTTTTTGAGGATGTTATCATTTTATTTATTTATTTTTTTCCATTATTTCTATCTGTTGGAGGCCAACCACCCTACAAGATTGTAGTGGCCCCTGCCACACACCAACATGAATCAGCCATGGATCCACATGTGTTCCCCACTCCGATTGATATTTAAAGCCTTAAGGGTGCATGACATCACTAAAACACAGGGATGGGGAGAGAGGTGATCTGGGGATTAAGTCCTGGGGATTCAATGACTAACAGTTTGGAGAGGTGGAGAGTAGCCTGAGAAGGAGCCCCTGGTGAGGTAGGAGGAGAACCATTGCAGAGTGGAGTCCTGGAGACCAGATACAAATTCATTCTTCACGTGACTGTCTGAGCGGCTGATCTAAAATGCAGATCTGATCTCATCACCCCGCTGATGGCTTGACAGGGGTGCCCCTATCACCCACAATGTTTCCACACATCAGCCTGGGCTTCAAGGTGGTCTATGACCTGCAGACTTCCTACCCTCTCTTCGTCCCCGCTCACGGTCCACTCCCTTGCTTTACATTTCAGCAGCAGCAAACGATCTGTGTGTTTCCACTTCTGGGATGCCCTTTGTCCCGTTATTTTGTCTTCTCTCAGCTGGAACTGCCTCTCCTCCCTCATCACTTTGCCCAGTCCTTTGTCTAGCAACATTCAATTCATCAAGTAAGTCTCTATTCAAGAATAATCCTATTTTCTAGGAGGCTCCCAAAGCAAGAATGGTTGACATATTACACCAAGGGCAAATTCTTTTTTTTTTTTTTAATTAAACTTTTTAGTAGATCAGAAATATATGTGAAATGGAGTAATAATTGAATAATTGGGCTTTTTCCTTTTACACTTTGGGTGAGTTTAACTAATAGCAAACTAAGATGCTTTAAGACATATATCACTTTTTGGGGGGTAGTTGTATATTGGAAAGTCAGTGAAAAGGAAATAAGATGAAACTAGTATTTTATATCACTCTAGTTAGTCTGAAACAATCCAAAAATGCAAGTCCTGAATGTTTATTTTTGTTGTTGCTGTTGTTTTGGCCATGCCTCCTGTCATGCGGGGTCTTAGTTCTTCTATCAGGGATCAAACATATGCCCCCTGCATTGAAAGTGAGGAGTCTTAACCACTGGACTGCCCGTGTTTAAAGGGGGAACGGCTCACAGCTCACAGTATCCATTTGCAGGAACCAGTTCATAGACTGTGACCAGGCTCTGAACCATCAGCTTTGTGTCCTCAGTAAGACAAGGAGCTTGCACCAGCCCCCAAATGCATAGCATTCACACTCCGAGGGACGCCACTTAGTTCAGCCGCCATGGGTGTTGTAACCAGACTTTGTTGATGATTTACACCATGGCATGAACTCCTTATCTCCGTGTTTTGAACAGCATCGTCTGAGTTATTGTTCATCTTATCAGTGGGGAGACTGAGGCACAATGAGAGTCACGTAACCTGCATAAGTCACAGAGAAGTTTGCTGCACTCCCGTCTGTGACTCCTCACTCACACCCACCCTTCAGACTCCTTCTTAGATTTGTCTTCAGTTTTAATCATCTGACTTAGCTTTTATTTTAAAAAAGTTAAGTTCACTGCTCGTCCGTAGTATTCTTCAGGTTTATTTTTCCCAGAAAGCCTTTTTTTTTTTGTTTTTTTTTTCTTCCCCTTCTTCCTGGTGGAAAAGAATCAGCATGTGTTGTGGTATTATTATTTAAATGTTTATAGTCTGCCATTTTCCGCACACCGAGTCCCCAGCAGCGCCGAGTCAGACGGCCCCGCGCAGGTATCGTCTGCTCCATCTGGTCCTCGCATTGCTGCAGGCGGGCCCCTGTATGGTGCAGCAGCTGAAGGCCCATATGGTCTCAGGTGTAGCCCCAGGTAAAGCATATTGCAGCCTGCCAGTCTGCAGGCCTGAGGCAGGCGTCGCTGCCAGGAGGCACACATCTGAGTGAAGTGGCCACCGCTGTGCCCAAATCAGAGGGCAGAAGGTGTTCTTGGCCTCTGGGATGCCCTGGCCTTCCAAGACTGGTTGGGGACCAAGAAGCCATAGTGAACTGCAAATGTCAGTGCCCAGCGACATCCAGAAAATCTACCCTCCCCATTCCCTTCTCTCAGTCCCTCCAAGGCAGGTGAGGAATTTTGAGTTGGCCTGGTGGTAGAAAACATAGGTGAGGGGAATCATGGACACCTAAATCTCAAAGTGGGGTGTTGACAGTTGAGTCTTCAAATTTGGCCTTTTTATTTTGGTGTTTTGCTCTTTGCTTCATTTCTAAATGTCTAGGAAGACGATCATACTCTGAAGGGAAATCTGGTTTGGGGTTGAGAATTCTTGTTCTTATTTAAGTCTGGATTTTATCAATAAAGTCAACATATAATGAATGAGTTGTGTTCATTAATCTTTGAAAACTAAGAATTTCACCTGAAGTGTTGTGTCAATTCTTGTCAATGGCAGAGGAAGATAACAAAAGAGACATGCGTGTTCAGTCTTTCAGTCATGTCCAACTCTCTGGGACCCCATGGAGCCTGTGAGGCTTCTTTGTCCATGGAAATCTGCAGGTAAGAATACTGGAGTGGGTTGCCATTTTCTCTTCCAGGAGAATCTTCCTCACCCAGGGATCAAACCCACGTCTCCTGCATTGCAGGCAGATTCTTTACCCCTGAGCCACCGGAGAAGCCCACAGGAGAGACCCTTTACAGTGATTGTGCCGTGAGGTCAATCCTGACAGCCTCTCAGAAGGGCTGCCCTTCTTGGATTCTCAAACAGGTCACCTTTAACAAAGATGTCACCTCTGGATCACTCTTCAGTGGCTTTTCACAGTGGGGATGCAAAAAAAGCCCTTATTATCACACTTTACCATTCCAGATGAATCGCTGGGTCTTTTAAAGTAATTTTTAAAAGTCATCCATAAGGCCTGAGGATAACTCTATAATGAAGCTTCCAAGGGTACTTAAGGAGTTGGATTACATTTTTGGTGTGAAATTGGCTAGTCATTTTTAGAATCCTTGGAATTTAGTTGAAGCTCCCAAGGCAAAGAAAATATTAATGTACATCTATGTGTAAGCCTTGAAAAATGGACAAAGCAAATAATTTTAGGAATGTTCATTTTTATATCTATATAAAAATACATTGAAAAGCATATTTCACTTCCCAACATTCATAAAATCATGTTGTTTTATGGAAACAAATCCATTCACTTTGTGAAACTGCACCTGTCCAAACTTTACCAATAGCCAATATCCAGGTGTATTAAAGGGAAGATTTTAAATTACTTTCACTGCCTATGCTCCTCAATGGGCTGAGAAAACGGGGATTAAACCACTCAAATATTTAGGGGTGACATAAATGGAGGGCTGAACTCAAGGAGCGAGGGTCAGAGATGGGATGCTAATAGAATTTTACTGGGAATGTGCATTATTGGAAATGAGAAATTGAGTCTTAAGTTGATAAATGGTGTAGGATTATGCTGGTGGCTCAGAGGTAAGGAATCCGCCTGCCAGTGCAGGCAACTCAGGTTTAATCCCTGGATGGGGAAGATCCCTTGGAGGAGGAAATGGCAATCTACTCCAGTACTCTTGCCTGGGAAATCCCATGGACGGACGAGCCGGGCAAGCTACAGTCCATACGGTCACGGAGCGTCAGACCACAACTTAGTGATGAAACAACAGCAACAAGGATTATGAAAGGATATAGAAGTGTATGGTTATAAGCAAAGTAAAACATGTTAGAGATAATAATGTGAAAATAGAATATTCACTATTTTTATAATTATCTCCAATGTACTGATGAAGAAACTAGGGCTCAGAGAGGATACTTGGTTTATCTAAGACCACAGAACCCTAAAGCTTGAATTCCCAGCCATCACATACGGTCACTGCCTCCAGTCTTTGGAGAAAAAGTTAAAGGAGAACTAAGGAAAACTTGGGTTTTGAAGCCAGTTTTTCAAAGAACATCCAACAATTCAGTACAATATTAAAATGTTTGATTTAGGTGTGCCTTCTGGTCATTCTGCGTGTAACTAGATAAGTAGAAGACTGGAGGGCATCAGAGCTGGGAGTGAGTCCTGGACTCCAGGAGTCTGAGTCCTGGACTCCGGGAGTCTGAGGCCTGAGGTTGCAAAGGTGGGTGTAGCTAGTCTCCCACACAGGGTGTGCTTACAGGATGGTGGTGAGGTTTCCATGTCACATGATCAAACTCTGAGATCCAGTTCCCCGTGAGCAGCCTGGCAATATGAGTAAACCCTAATGGAAACTATGGACTTGAGGTGATAAACTGTGCCCCACAGACTCATCAATTATAGCAAATGGACCATCGGTGGTGGGTGGGGGACGTGATCAAGGGTGACTCTGCCGTGTGGGGGCAGGTATGTTTGGGAACTCTGTAGTTTTCCCTTGATTCTTCTAAGGACCTAGAATATAATAAATGGCTCAGGTGGTAAAGAATCTGCCTACAATGCAGGAGATCTGGGTTCGATTCCTGGATTGGGAGGATCCCCTGGAGAAGGGCATGGCAACCCACTCCAGTATTCTTGCCAGGAGAATCCCATGGAGAGAGGGAGCCTGGTGGGGCTACAGTCCACGGGGTTGTAAAGAACTGGACATGACCGAGTGACTAACACATAAGTTGATTTAAAAGAAAGAAAAGAAATTAAGGTTAAATGTAAAAATACAATCCCATTTAAGGTGTTTTCTAATGTAAAAAGAATGCTGAGGACATCTGAGAAATGACCTTGGAGAAACTATCTTAAATCAGACTATATAACTCATTTTGAATGTCAACTTACCAAGGTAATCAGGTGGGTGCTACATTGTTTATTACTTTCTAAGCAGATAGCAATATTATAATAGTTCATCTCTGACTCTGAACACATTGAAATAGGAAATTTCTTTTTCTTCCCATGAATTATTTGCCTGTGAGGTCAGTCTTCAGTAATGCTAGGGGCATTAATGCAGTCAAAACCGCACTAACGATGCCTTGCCACTGGAAGATTCCTAGGTTCTGCAGACCCAATGCAAAGCAGAGTGGTTATAGTCAATGAGACTGTTACACACTTCAGTATTACTAAGAGACTAGATCTGAAATCTTCTCACCACAAAAAAGAAAGGATGGGACTTCCCTGGTAGTGCAGTGGATAAGAATACACCTGTCAGTGCAGGGGACACAGGATCAGTCAATCTGGGAAGATCCCACATGCTGCGGAGCAACTATGCCCATGAGCCTCACCTAATGAGCCTGTGCTCTAGAACCCAAAAGCTGCAAGGACTGAAGCCCACGAGCCCTAGAGCCTGTGTTCCACAACAAGAGGGATCCCTGCAATGAGAAGCCCCCGCATCATGACAAAGAGTAGCCTCACCTGCCGCAACTAGAGAAAGCCTGCGTGCAGCAATGGAGACCCAGTGGAAACAAAAAACAAAGACTAAAAAAAAAAAAAGAAAGATTATGTGACTATGATAAAGCTGTTCACTAAAGCTATGGTGGTAATCATACTACAATATATAAATGTAACACGTTGACATGTTGTACCCCCAAAATGCTGCATATAAATTATATCTCAATTTAGAAACTGTGCTTTATTTCTTTTTATTATTTCTTTTCTTCCCTTCTCAAGGTCCAACAGTGAAGAATGTCTAGATTTCAAGTCCTCCCACCAGCTAACCTTTTGGGAACTTTCCTTGTTCACCTACTATGGGCAACCCAGGGCAAAGGAAGCTTGTTTCATGTCCACCCAGCCTTTAGACTTCTGTTTCCAGGATTAAAACCCTAATTCAGGGAGTCTTTCACTCTGAGTCCTTAACTACCTATATTTCCCACCTTCTCTCATCTTCTTACACTTTACCAATGACTATACCTTCAACATGGGCCTTCTTCACCCAGAATCAAGTGTGATATTCTCAATATTTATAGTACAACCCACTCTGCTACTGAAATATTCCTGACAATACCAAAAAAAAAAATAACATCTGCTTTCCAAGAAGTGTGTGTTTTTGAAATCCACCCCAAAATGCATTTTCCCTTACACCTCTGTTGCCTGTGTTTACACTGTGAATATCTTAGCCCACTTATTTGTGGGGTGCTGCTGTCTGAGAAGGGGTTTGGGGACACCATTCGTGGAGAAGATTCTTCTTGAGACCGCCTTGCTTCATGATTCACACATTTCACTGAGTCTTGCCGTGACAAAGGGTTAATTGCTTTTGATAGCCTCCGAGTGGCAGAGAAACTGGTCATTTGGAGAGCTTCATGCTGTGGTTCAGCCTCTTTCCAAACAAAAGGCTGGGTAGCAGTGTTATCAAAGGTTTGCAGACAGGGACTGTGGAAGAATGCTACTCGACAGGCGTGGAGGAAGGGGCTGTGGTCTGGTATTTGGGCTTGTGGGCACACGGTTTCCTGATAATGTTCATTTCTGTGCTGTACCCATGTGAATCCTCAGCCAGGGCACAGAATGGTATTACTTCTAATATCAGTCCTAAAGGAAATCAGTCCTGAACATTCATTGGAAGGACTGATGCTGAAGCTGAAACTCCAATACTTTTGTCACCTGATGTGAAAAACCGACTCATTGGAAAAGACCCTGATGCTGGGAAAGATTGAAGGCGGGAGGAGAAGGGGACGACGGAGGATGTGATGGTTGGATGGCATCACCGACTCGATGGACATGAGTTTGAGTAGGCTCCGGGAGTTGGTAATGGACAGGGAAGCCTGACGAGCTGGAGCCCATGGGGTCACAAAGGGTCAGACACGACTGAGCAACTGAACTGAACTGAACTGACCTGACCTGTTGCAGAATAGAAGGGTAATTACTAATAAGAAAAGAAAACTCTGGAATGGGGACAGGAGGTTTGATGGAAAGGAAGACTTGAAGAAAGGGAAAATAAGATCTGAAGAGAAGGAAAAATTAGATATTCAGCCTTTTTGGAAATATCTGAGAACCTCTGGAGGAGGAAGCTTGTCTTTAAAGTGGAGGTGCAAAGTTATACTCTTGAACAGAGGTATTAAATTACAGGTGATGCTATGACTTTGCTCATGCCCTTCTTGAATTATTCTTCAAGGTGTAACTTAATGATGTAAGCTGCTCCAGTTCTCAGAATGAAATCACTCTTCTACTCATCCAAGATAAGATCTGTCTCTCTGGGAAGGCTCTTATGTCATTCACAGAACATGTGTGGCCCACACCTGGTTGGAGTGCTCTTTTGTTCCTCTTGGAGTCCATCCTGGAGTGGGTACAGTCATGTACACAGAGTAGGAGCTCAGAGAGTGTTGAGGTGATTTTACCGTGGATATTTTGAATGCCAATGATGGAAGAGCTCTTGGGAACACAGTGTTTCAGCTTCTCCACTTAAGAGACAGTGAACTTGGGAAGAGCAAAGATGATGAGAGATGCAGTCAAAGAACAATTGATCAGAGAAAAATCCCCCAAAGGCAACTCAAAAACCCTCACGGTAAGTGCCACAGGTGGGATAAAAGGCGTGAAAGAAGGGTATATTCATGTGTCAAATGTTATTTTCTCAACGGAGGTAAAATTAACAATTCAAAGTAAATATTTGAGAACAGAATACTAAAAAAGAATCTTGAAATGAGACACAGGCATTTCTTTTTATACCTATAACTGTCTCAAACCCGTCCTAAAGATTATTGCAGGGGAAAAAAGCAGATACTTGAGTAATAGTTACTGTGTGCTCAGTCACTCAGTTGTGTCTGACGCTTTGGGACCCCATGGATTGTAGCCTGCCAGGCTCCTCTGTTCATGGGATTCTTCAGGTAAGAGTCCTGGAGTTGGTTGCCATTTCCACCCCCAGGGATCTTCCTGACCCAGGATGGAACCTGCGTCTCTTGTGTCTCCTGCACTACTCCTTGTATACTTAACTGGCGTGGGAACTCCATGACGTCAGGAGTCTTGCCGTTCATCTTTGCATAGCTGCTGTCATGCCCAGCTGTCCCCTATCGTACACTCGTGGGCACACACAGGCCCTCTCCTGACACAGTGCCTGGTGCAACACAGGTGCTCAGAAAAGTTTTAAGTGAAGGGAATTATTCAGCCATTTAACAAATATTAAGAAGCTACTTGGAGACGATCCTTTGGTGGTATTTTCACAGTAAGTAACATGAAACATCTGCCTAATGGAGTTCATCGTCTAGTGGATGCAAATAAATTTTTTGTTTGTAATTTTCAGTGAACTATGATGGGTACCCTGCCCAAGGGGATCTCCAAAGAACAGTTAGTTAAATCTACTTAGAAAGGTGCAGTAATCTGCACAGATGAGACAATCACACCATATTTTGAAGTAGGAATTTTCCAGGTAATCTGGAAAATATCATCTAATGTGGAGGAAATAGTAGAAGTCATATTGTGGATGCAAAGAAATCAAATCTGTTAATCCTAAAGGAAATCAGTCCTGAGTATTCATTGGAAAGACTGATGCTGAAGTTCCACAACTTTGGCCACCTGATATGAAGAGTTGACTCATTGGAAAAGACCTAGATTCTGGGAAAGACTGAAGGCAACAGGAGAAGGGGACGGCAGGGGATGAGATGGTTAGAAATCATCATGAACTGAAGGGACATGGATTAAAGCAAACTCCCGGAGACAGTGGAGGACAGAGGAGTTTGGTGTGCTGCTGTCCATGGGGTTGCAAAAAGTCGGATACGACTTAGCGATTGAACAACAACGATAATGACAACCTTGTGGATGCAGAGTGTAGAACGTGCCCCACTGTGCCATAGTGGCTAATCTACTGTGTACATTCAATAATCCTAAACTTCTGGATTATGTTGGGAATATGGAACTCACACTCATCTCTGTAGCCCCAGAACTTTCTAGAAAAATGCCTGGTGACTAGCTGGTGCTTCATAACTGCTTGCTGGATGACTATGCAGCAGCAGATGAACAGCCCCAAAGACACTGTTGGACCATTTGCTCAGTTCCTCTTACCTCATTTTAAGAACTTGGCATTTAACCTGATCTCCTCACATATGGCTTATCTACAATTGGGGGTAAAAATCAAAAAATTGTGCTGAAGTGACTTAAATTTCTCAGAAGAGAGCAGATGGTGATTTTAAATAGTTGTGGAAAGAATGTAATGGGAAAGAAGACAATGGCAAGAAAAAAACCAATGCTTTCTCTGAGGCATATGTCTGGGTGAGGTCGCCAGAGGGCTTGGCTCCGCTCTGGACCAACCTCGTCCTGCAATCAGTCCCCAAGGACTCTGACTCTCAGTGACATTCACTCCAGCCGGCACAGAGAATGACAGGCAGGCCTATTTTTAGGTGGCAGTTGAGTTGAATTCATGTCAAGAGGAGAGAGGGTGGATGGCAGGGGGGGGAGCATGAAGGAGAGAGGGGAGTTTTAAGAGGCTGCGTGAGAAGCCTGTCAAGACTTCCTGGGGAGGTCTTTCCTGTTTGGGAAACAGTCAGGGCAGAAATGAAGTTCAAGTTCCATCTAGCAGTGCTTTCTGTCCTGACGACCATCCACAGCCTCACACTCAGCGTGGGTTTTCTTTGAAAGCGGATGGGGCCAGACAGTGGGGTGTTCTGGGGGTTCCGGATATTGTGAGACCACAGAGATGCTTGGAGGAATCCTCAGGGACCCTCAGCCCAGGGCCACCTTCACACTGGATAAGGACAGACATTGCTGAAGAACCAGTGTGTGTACCTGTGTTTGCAGGGGAGGGGAAGGGGTTTGCAGAAGGCAGAGAGTTGGGGAGGGGGGTGATGTCTCAGCACAGCCCCTGCCATGGCAGTTGGTATTAACTGAATGGTCAATAGGCATCCGGGCTTAGGGTGGAGTTTAGAGCCTCAACTTGTCCTTAGTCTGGAGAAATTCCAAGGTTCAGGGGAAGAAACAATAGGCAAAAATAACAGAAAAATTTGAACTTAGTTTTAAAAAGGCTTGTGGGAGATACCAGAAAGAAAAAAAAAAATGTAACCCTGTCATAGACTTCATATCACATTAGCTAGCTTCAACATTTTTTAAAGGTAGTCATATTAAGAAAATGGCAGAACAGGAAGTAGAATGATAAAATCAAGGCCATTCACCTGTCTACTCAATGAGACACATTTTCTCTTGCATAGGGACAAGAAGAGGGTTGGGAACCCTCATGGAAGAGGCTTGGCTTATAAGAGCGTGAAAAAGACAGAGGAAGTGGTTGGCTGGGGCCCTTCTTCTAGATATCAGGGAGTCTTAGCTTACAGCTCCAGTTTCTGGAATTTTCTGAGACTCCAAGTCTTGGTTTGTGGGTTTGGCATGGGTGAAAATAGACAATGTGGGTATGAAGTTTACTACCATCTATCAACATCTTTGGACTCAGGGAGCCCAGATAGCTGGTCAGACACTGTTTCTGGGTGTGTCTGTGAGACTGGCATTAGATTAGCAATGAGGGGGCTTCCCTGGTGGCTCAGTGGTAAAGAATCTACCTGCCAACGCAGAAGACATGGGTTTGATCCCTGGGTCAGGAAGATCCCCAGAGGAGGAAATGGCAGCCCACTCCAGTATTCTTGCCTGGGAAACCCCATGTACAGAAGAGGCTGGCAGGCTACAGTCCATGGGGTCACAAAGAGTCAGGCATGACTGAGCATGCACACACACACACACACACACAGAGTGTTATTGGTATTTTAACATCTTCAGAATTCATAGACATCATGAAATATGCTGACTTCATTCTCTTTCTCTCTCTCTCTAGTGATGTGGCAGATCAACTCAATAATCTTAGACTTGTATATATTTTATAGGCTGATTACAAATGGGTTTTCTTGAATATAGCTGACATTTTGGGATTAGCTTCTTTTAAATACAGTGATACATGGATTCTGCAGCATGCTCCAAAATGATTTTATTTTATTTTATTTTTCCAAAATGATTTTAAAACATGAGCCACTCTGATTGAAATTTCAGGTCACCCGCCAGAAATCCTGTATAGTACATTGCAAGGAATAGGGCATGGATTGGATGAAGCTGAACATTCATGAGGGATTCAAATATAAGGGACCAAAATTAGGAGAGTAATTTATCTAAGACATACTCAGCTCCTAAATCCCTCAATTCCTAAAATAATTACTAAAATTGTCCATGCAATTCTTTCTGTGTGTCCAGAATCACCTATCCTCTTCTAATTCATTTCCTTTGAAATTTTCTCTCCAGGCGTTTTCACTTTTTATTCTGCTCCCCCGGAGAAGAGGCGGCACCAGGAACCAGGAAGTTGGGGCTAGGCGGGCTGTCCCTGAGAGGCAGGCTGATCACTGGTCTCTGGATCTCAGTTTCTTACTTGCATGGGGAGGGGCTTAGACCAGGCATTCCCTCCAATCCCTCCTGGCTGGCAGAGCTGACATCTTATGTTCCAGTTCAGAGGGGGAACACAGGCCAGGCATCATTGGCTGTGCCTTCGTACAGCTCAAGTGGAATTTGACATTATTCAGGAAATGGGCTCCTGTGAGATTCATCAAGACTGGATGTCCCCACCCTCAATTTTTGCAACTGGGAAGCACTCAAATGCATATGTCGTCCCTGATTATTAAGACTCCTCATTATTGTTGTTGTTATTGATTTTTAAAGTGTGTTCATTACTCAGCTTCAAAATCCATTACAAAGAACAAATACGTATTTAAATATTTATTATTATCTGAGATTGTGGTCATACACTTCCTTATCCACCCACTTCCATCTGC
Source organism: Cervus canadensis (assembly GCF_019320065.1). Taxonomy (NCBI): domain Eukaryota; kingdom Metazoa; phylum Chordata; class Mammalia; order Artiodactyla; family Cervidae; genus Cervus; species Cervus canadensis. The sequence goes on along the minus strand of NC_057390.1, from coordinate 85,119,749 downwards.
TCTGTGATTGACTGAACAGATGGGTGTTGCACCCAGTTCCAAAAGCCAGAATACAAGGGCTCTGTGTTTTATACTAAAAGAAACTATGTAACAAAGGCAGAGGAAGGATGCAGTTTTATCATTTCTTCTTTTAGGTCTTTCCTTATTAGTTGAGCAGGAATTCTGTGTGTTTTTGAAACTCACTATAGTATGTCAAAGAATACAGCAGAGGAGCTCATGGCTATTGAATTATTTAGCTCTTCTCCTGGGTTTCTTTGCTCCATTTGGCAACATTTTTCACCCACTCTTCCAAGCTAGAAGTCGTGTTGCTACCTTAAACTCCCTTGCCTGTTTTCATCCACCTTGGTAACTTGATTATCGAATTCTAAGCACTTTTAAATCTGCAATACTGCTGAAACCTATTCCCTTCTCACCAATTTCCCTGGCTTCTGCTGTACAGTCAAGGCCCGCAGCTCTTCTCTTCAGTGTCTCTTCTGAATCTCTAATTTTCTATTGAACAAAGGCACACGGAAACGCCCTGGAAGGTCAGAGGGAGAACAAGTGATTGCATGGCCATTTTCACAGAACAGCACAGTCTTGGGCCACAGCCTGGGTGCACAGGTACAGGGCTAAGAGTGTCCAGGACTTTATTTCCTGGGAGGCAGTTTGGACCAGCTGTAGTGGGCTCCAGGGAGCCATTGGGGGGCTTATTGAGACAGCAGAAGTCACACGACTGCTTCTATTATAAAAAAGATGGATCTACCAAAGAAACAGAGAAAGGACTGGAAGGGGGAGATTAACTATCACACAAGTTTAGATGAGCCATTCTCAGATGCTGGGCTATGAGAGTGCTGGTGCGCACAGAGAAAAGCAATGAGTGAGAAGGTCACTGTGATGATGGAATTAATAGGAAAGAGTAACCAAGGATGGAGTGGAAGCAAGAGAGGAGTTTTGGGTTGATGACTCAGTCTCTTACTTGGATGACGGTTGATATTGGCACAAGAGCACAGAGAAGGAGCCCAAAGAGAAGAATCAAAGGAGGAAAGATTAATACTAGTTTCAAAACTGTTGTGTTTGAAAAGATAGGATGACCCAGGTTATCCTACCAAAAATACTGAATAAGCAGTAGAGAGTTAAACCTAAGTCTGTGTTAGTCGCTCAGTCGTGACCAACTCTTTGTGACCCCATGGACTGCACCCCGCTAGGCTCCTCTGTACATGGAATTCTCTAGGAAAAAATACTAGGGTGAGTAGCCATTCCTTTTTCCAAGGGATCTTTCCAACCCAGAGATGGAACCCTTGTCTCCTGCATTGCAGGCAGATTCTTTACCATTTGAGCCACCAAGGAGTAGTCTTGCCTGCTAAACTTTAAAATATCCATAACTATTACCCAGGAGTCTACCTCCAGACCTTGTATACTTGAAAAATACACTCGTTCAGAGGAGATATTTCAAAGCAAATCCCCATCATCTACATACTTTGGCTGAAAGTGATTTCTAGTCTGCTGCCTAGGCCCCAGTTACTCTCAGCGATCCTGTGTACCTCCTCCTCTCCTGCCTCACAAGTACCAAAACATTAGATGACCTTTGTCTTGAAACACTGCATCTGCCTCAATGTTGTGTTCCCACAGCAGGTTCCCAAGTAGCAGCTCCAGATCCCGGTCCTCAGGGGGCCATCCATCACAGCTGGTGAAGAGCAGTTCTGATGGACTTTCCATCTTTCCAAGTTCCTCAAGACTGGACAGATGGAGGCCCAGCACCCAGCACCGAAGGAAGCTGTGCTGATCATGATGTATGCGCCAGGCAACGGAAAGGACCACACATTTTAGGACAGAGTCAAGGGCAACTTTGGGCTTCCCAGGTGGCTCAGTGGTAAAGAATTCATCTGCCAATGCAGGAGACACAGGAGACTCAGGTTCGATCCTTGGGTCGGGAAGATCCCCTGGAGGAGGAAATGGCAACATGCTCTAGTATCCTTGCCTAGAGGATCCCATGGAAAGAGGAGCCTCTCGGGCTAGTCTATGAGGTTGCAAAGGGTTGGATAAGACTGAGCATGCATACAAGGGCAGCTTCTTTTTCACAGATAAGCAAAATAGTTATTTGGACTCATTGCTATTTTTTAGCATTGAAGAATCATGGTAATCAATGGTTACTTGGCATCTATTATATAATAAATAAGACATGACTTTATTGCAATTTTTATTTCATAGACTGAAATAAAGGCTCTATCAGAGGTGTAACACACAGATTTCCAAATTAAGTAATTTTGACTTGGGAGATTTAAGGCCCCTTGGAAGAAGCATCAGTTGAACAAACCCAACAAGATATGTAGGATTTCATCAACTGGAGGGGAAGGAAGGTCTGGGGATCTTATATAACAGCTGCTTGAAGCCGATGCATTCTCCTTGGACTTATAATTCAAACGATGTAGAGAAAATCACTGCTCCCTCCTGTCAGCTTAGTGGAAACAAAATAATAGTTGAATAGTTTGGCAAGAGGAAGACAAAATAACCAGCAGATTCACCAAACTCTGTGCTACTTTTCAGGTATTGCATTGATATGCACATTTGGACACAATCTATTGTTTGAAGAGCTCCCTTGCAGACAGAAAGCAAATAGGTTTCTGTTTGTTTTTGTGGGCAGCTTGGGATATTCTAAAGAGGCAATACAATGCAGAGAAATTGCCCTTCAAAGATGCAATCTGGCTTATTTTTAACTGTTTTTCAGTGAAGTGAGAAGAAAAGTGTCAGGATTGTCTCTGCCGGCAGGGTGCACATTGGAGGGTCAGTCACACCCCCATTTACCTGAACAGATGCTAAAAGAACCGCATCATTCATGGATCTTAATCTTTTCCAACCGAGCAAAATGTTCAGCATGAACTTTTAAATAGAGTGACACCTTGTGTGTCCAATCTGCTGAAATTTGCAGCAGGAAACCTGTAATGGGGAAAGCTGTGAAGGTTTGTCATGATTAAATGCTGCCAAGAGGCCACATTTTCTTCAGGAAAGTGGAGATGGTTGACTTGGCAATTGACAATCAGATATGCAGAATTATTTAGTTTTTTTTGGTGATCCATAATTATATTTGGATTATTTGAAAGGAGAAATTAAAGTGAAGTCTTAAAACTGTAATGTTTCCAGTGGTCAAAAGGATTTTTAAAACTATTTTTTTCAAAGTAGTGATTTTAATCAATATAATTATAAGCACTACACTACAATGTATGCTACATTGTAGAATTTTCCACCAGTAGTTTGATAAATGGAAAGGCTAACATGATTTACTGATGCAATTGATAAGGCCTTTTCATTTCTATTGTGCCCACTCTCTTTAATAAACCAAGAATTATGCACACACACCTTTTTTTAATTGAAGTATAGTTGATTTACAAGTATAGTTGTGTTAGTTTCAAGTGACAGCAAAATGATTCAGTTATATATACTATATGCAATATTTTCCCAATTTTTTTCTCTAATGTTATTACAAGATATTGAATATAGTTCCCTCTGCTATACAGTAGGTCCTTTTTGTTTATCTACTTTATATAATACTGCCTATCTGTCAATCCCAAATTTCCAATTTCTCTCTCCCCGTTTCCCCTTTGGTAATGATAAGCTTATTTTCTCTGTCTGTGAGTCTGTTTCTTTTCTGTAAATAAGTTCATTTGAATCATGTTTTTATGTTTTTAGATCCCACATGTAAATGCTATTACCTGCCGTTTATCACAAACACACTTTTGATGTAGCATTTTCCTTGCACAACCTGAGAGACTGAGGCGCACAGTGGTTAAGGTGCCCATTCACTGGTCATATTTCTAGAAAGGTGTCCATCAATCAGCAGGTATTAAGCATCTAGTAAGGAAATAAGGAGGCTTCCCTGGTGGCTCAGATGGTAAAGAATCTGCCTGCAATGCAAGAGACCCTGGGTCCCTGGGTCAAAGAGACCCTTTGATCCCTAGGTCAGGAAGATCCCCTGGAGGAGGGCATGGCAACCCACTCCACTGTTCTTGCCTGGAGAATCCCATGGACAGAGGAGCCTGGCAGGCTACAGTCCATGGGGTCGCAAAGAGTTGGACACAACTGAGCAACTAACACTTCCACTTCCAAGAGAATAAGGATGCAGGAAGAAAGTCCCACCTTTCGATGTCCTCACACTGAAGGGGTGGGAAGAGCCATGCTCAGACCTGCTGAATGAAATATGGTAGCTGCCTCGGCCGGGTGGAGTCCAGAACTTACAGAGCCTGTAGGAGGGGTGATGGATGAGACAGGACCAGAAAAGGATGCCATGAGATGTAATGGCCACGCTGAGCCCTGGTTCTCAACCTGTTGAATCCCCAGGGCCTGAGAACATTTTTAATCAAAAAGCAATTGTTAACTGAATCAACCCCTATGAAACGGCTGTGTGACTCTTAGTGCTCTATAAAAATGTCAGGTGTTGTGATAATGCATCGCCTTTGGCTGTGGACCTCACACCTCAAGATCATCTCCTCTCCAGACTCTGCCTCTTCGACTTGATGTAAGCTCGCCACAACCTGGACCTCATGCCTGCTGTCCTCCTCCCTGCATTGTCACCTTCCCCTTGTGCTTCCAACATATTCACCACCGCTTCTTGTCACTTGCTCCTGGCTTGACACAATCTTCGCCTGAACTTGACCCCCAAGGATCCACATCCGGGGAGATGTCACACAGTGAAGACAGCTGGTAAAACCTAGCTTCAGGGAACCAGCAGCATACTTTGATTTATTCCTAGTAAATTCAGATTAATCATGGTGAAGATTGTTTTGTGTTTTGCTGATGCTTTTGAGCCTCATGTACCTGTAACTTAGGTTTCACTTTGTCCACTGTTTCCGTTTCAAACCTCTGAAAACCAAAACTTAGAAAGTCAAAGAAATGGCAACACATAGAATCAGGTTTTCTAATTCCCAGTTCAGGGTCCCGCCCTGTTTGGGTAACAGGAACTTGCTCACCAGCGAGATGCTGGACAAAGGGTACGGTGTTTGAAGCAAGAAGGATGAGGAACCGGACACCCAGGCAACTTGAAGCCAGAGGGCAAATCACACATTTTCTCCAAAGAAGATCCAGTCTTCAGCTGGACCTTTCAATATGTGATGAGAGATGGAGGTTTTATTTCAGAGAACCCGATAAAGAGTCGCAGAGGGTGACTTTGACATTTCAGGTTATGTGCTAGGGAGGCTCTGACATCTGTGACCTCCATAATTGGAGGATTTCGCCCTGCTGTGAAGGGGGCCGGGGGCCAGCAGGCAGACCCTGTCAGATCCCATGTCAGATTGATGAATGCGTTATCTGGGGCTCTGTCAAAATGCTCGTGCGAGCTGGGCGTGATCTCTCTCGCGCCTGGAACACGGGTTGCACCATCTGCTCACTTTGGAAGTGAGATCTTGAGCCCATCCCCTGTGCCCAAGCCAGGCCTGAGTCTCGCCCCTAACACTGGAGGACGGGTGTGTTCAGAGAGCTGCCAGGCTCCGACCTGATGCGCACATGCCTTGGTTCGCACCGGGACATCGGAGCGTCGCTGGCCTCAGCGTGCGGTCCTGGGTTCTGATAAATTACCATTGATGTCCCCCCTCCCCCGCCCGGCACTCGGGATCGCAAGCCTTGCTTGAGTGCTAATGCTTTTATAATGTGCCGCCTCGGCGTCCGATTGGGATCAGAAAGCAGGCTGTTTGCTGCCCTCTCTTTCTTTTAGGAATCGCTGCTGTCACCAAACCAGGGTCGGTGTCTGCGTGGCCGGGCTGCTCGTGACCACTGCGCGTGCTGTTCCGTCACGCTCTGCCAGCTCCCTGCTGCAGGGGTCCCCCAGAGAGGTGTCAGGGGAAGGAGGCACCAGACACTTGATTAATGTTCGCGTCCTCCCCGCACTCTGTCTTTGTGTCTAAGAAGCACCCGGGCGTGGCTGGGATGCTGGGGTGGAACCCTTGACCGTGATGAGTGGGCGCAGGGTCTGAGAGGAGGTGGTGGGCTCCAGGAACCCCCAGACCTGCTCTGACCCCGCACCCCCAGCTATGCTGTATCCTCTGCGCACCTCCGGGGAAGCCTCCAGTTCTCTCAGCCTCGATTATCCCCATGAAAAGGATCCTTTTTGATTTGTGGAATAAGGAACGCATGATGACTTAGCCTTTCCTGACGCTTGGCTCCCGACCTAACAAATGCAGATTTCCTGCTGATTCGTGTTGCTGGTAGCGGAGGGTCCCGGTGTGGCAGAGGTTGTGAGCTAAGTCAGGAGGGAAAGTGCCCGGTTGTGTCACATGCATGGGCCACAGGCACATCACTGATGCACTGCTCATTTTTTTTCTGAGCCTCAAAATTGAAACTTGTGCGTACTTAGTCATTCCAGTCATGGCGGACTCTTTGTGACCCTGTGGACTGTAGCCCACCAGGTTCCTCTCTCTGTGAGATTCTCCAGGCAAGAATACTGGAGTGGGTTGCCATTTCCTCCTCCAGGGATCTTCCTAACCCAGGGATCGAACCCACGTCTCTGAGGTCTCCTGCATTTGCTCTTCCCCCCTAGTGCCACCTGGGATTATTTGCTTTGAGGTCATTATAAGGACAAAGAGGAGAAGACAGCGCTTCATTGACAGTACATGGAGAAGACGGACGACCCAAAGCCTCTTTTCAGAGGCCAACCACCTTCCCTGCCAATGCGGGCATCATGGTTTTAGTGTTCTCAGCTGATAGGCACCAAGACTCGAATGCTTCCACTGCCAGGCAACTCACTGTCTCATCACAGAGCTGAAAACATCTGTGAATGACTCAGTACACGTTGATGGCGCATCACCAGCCTATTTATAAGAGAAGACAGGACACCTTAGTAGTGAGAATTTCTGAGGAGAAACCTGCAATAGCAGGGTCCATATGTCTCCTGGTGTTTGGAGAATGGAGACCATGTAATAAATATGTCAGAAGAAGATCTTGGTCTCCAGACTAGAAAGGTCTAAAAGGACAAAGCAGGCTGGGTATGCCCCTGACGGCAGAGCACTCAGCAGGCTTCTATGATGGCACACTGATTTTCCGCTATTGGGGACACAAATGTATGAAGTATTTCCCTTGAACCAGAATGGCACTCACATAAACAGGCTTGGGCAATTCTGAAAAGTGTCCACCACAAAGACCTACCCACTAGGGCAAGGCGATCCGTACATAAACGACTGATCCCAAATAGGTGCTCGGGAAGAGCTGGACGGGATCTGATGAAGAATGCATTACCTGCATTAAGGGAAAGATGATGTGGAGGAACATTGAGCACGTCTGAGAACCCACAGGTGGGCTCCATATGAAAAGTTCACATTCGAAGATCTACTGCATGGAAGAATTTCGTGGCAGAGGCAGTTGTGGAAGTCAAGATTGCGCTGTAATTTATTTATAATTCTATATGGTTATAGTATACACAAAATATATAATTCTATCTGTATACTAATATACAAATACACAGTTTTGCACACACACACAATGAATATTCATTGGAAGAACTGATGCTGAAGCTGAAGCTCTGATACTTTGGCCACCTAATGTGAAGAGCTGATTCACTGGAAAAGACCCTGATGCTGGGGAAAGTTGAAGGCAGGAGGAGAAGGGGACAACAGAAGATGAGATGGGTGGATGGCATCACCGACACGATGGACCTGAGTGAGCAAACTCTGGGAGATAGTGGACAGGGAAGCCTGGTTTGCTGCAGTCCATGGGGTTGCAAAGAGTCAGACACATGACTGAGCAACTGAACGACAATGACAGCAACACACATACACACACACACACACACAGACAGACACACACACACACACACACACACACACACACACACACATTGGGAGACTGGGAGCGGAGAGGAAAGAAGTGTCTCCCATTGCTCATCTTCAGAATCACAGACCTGGCCCGTGTGAGGAGGTGGGAACAAAAACTTTATATTGCACGGCAGACTGAAGTTTCAAAATTGGACTCATTTTTGGCAACTTAAGGATGAGAGGGTGTGTTAATATCTAAAAGTGATCCAATAAGTTATGGGATTATGTTTTATTTGATGAGTAAAAGAGAGAATAGAACAGGTTTAAAAGGCAATGATGGGAAATAATTGAGTTATAAGTTGCTTTTAACCTAATATGGTGTGGCTGGCATGTTTAATAAATAAGTTACAGAGTGGATGCATCAATGATCTGGAGTTTGGATGGCGTCCAGCAAAGACTTGCCCTCCAACAATTTTGTGCCTAAAAGACACAGCGCTGAAATTCTCTTTTATGAAACGTGGCATATGCTTCTTGGGGAGTGAATGTGACTGGGTTTTCTTCATCTCCCTTGTGTCCTAACCCAGGAAAGGTTTACACACGAGATTTCCCCAAAGCATTCATGGTTAGAAATTGGCCATCAGTGATAAGCAGTGGAAACCCGCTATCAGCATCAAGGCTGGTTCTGGGCTTCTTTCTGCATCCTGACTCCTGGAGCCCGGTTCACATTGAGCTCCTTACCACCTAAGCCTTACCAGGTAAGCCTTCCATCCTTCTCTGTGTTGTTATGAACCTTCCCCACCTTTCATGTGAAGGTCAAAGCTTCCATGCTCTGAAAATAATTTTCTGGCGAGCCCAGCCCTCAGAGAGTAACTCTGTGGAATCTCACAGTACTCACTCCGAATCTCCTGTGAACCTCAGAGTCTAGCCAGCAACTGTGCTGACTGTTTAGCCATAGTTACATTTGTTCAAAAAATTGAAGGAAGACATCTTACTTCAGAAATTCTGATACTTACATCTTTAGTAATAAAAAGACTATATAGGTTATTAACTGGTTAGTTTGGCCCTTTTTAAGAAAAAGAAAACAACATATTTCTTATCCAGTGCCTCCTCTGTGCCCAGCACAGGATTTTTTTGCTCATTTTTTTTTTTCCTTCGTGTTAGTGCTTTGAGCATGTAACACTATTCCTGTTTCACCTTTGATAAAGCAAAGGTGACCAGAAAGATAAGGGCTTTTTCTGTGATTACAAAGATAGAGATTGAAGTTATCGCTTCAGTTGAAGTATTTGTTACTTAAAGGCATGAGATGGGATGGGGGGTGGGAGTTGGGAAGGAGGTTCAAGAGGGAAGGGACACATGTATAACTATGGCTGATGCATGTTGATATAGGGTAGAAACAACACAATATTGTAAAAAAATTATCTTTCAGTTAAAAACAAAAATATTTTTAAAAATGCAATGCTCTATACTATAGGTTGCAAATTGTAAGTCAATATAGACCACCACCACAAAGTCTAGCAAATGGTAGACACTTAAAATATGTTTATCAAAGCAATGAATAAATACAAGAAGGAATGAATTTTTATATATTGAATTATACTCTCCAATTCCTGATTGGAAAAAAAATGTGCCGTATTTTATTATCCTGTACAGGCAAATTTGGCCTTGGAATACGGAATGAAACAGGGCAAAGGCTATTGGAGTTTTGCCAAGAGAACGCACTGGTAATAGCAAACACCCTCTTCCAGCAACACAAGAGAAGACTCCACATGGACATCACCAGATGGTCAACACCAAAATCAGATTGATTATATTCTTTGCAGCCAAAGATGGAGAAGCTCTATACAGTCAGCAAAAACAAGACCCAGAGCTGACTGTGGCTCAGATCATGAACTCCTTATTGCCAAATTCAGACTTAAACTGAAGAAAGTAGGGAAAACCACTAGACCATTCAGGTATGACCTAAATCAAATCCCTTATGACTATACAGTGGAAGTGAGAAATAGATTTAAAGGACTAGATCTGATAGACAGAGAGCCTGATGAACTATGGACAGAGGTTCATGACATTGTACAGGAGACAGGTATCAAGACCATCCCCATGGAAAAGAAATGCAAAAAGGCAAAATGGTTGTCTGAGGAGACCTTACAAATAGCTGTGAAAAGAAGAGAATCAAAAAGCAAAGGAGAAAAGGAAAGATATTCCCATTTGAATGCAGAGTTTCAAAGAATAGCAAGGAGAGATAAGAAAGCCTTCCTCAGTGATCAATGCAAAGAAATAGAGGAAAACAACAGAATGGGAAAGACTAGAGATCTCTTCAAGAAAAGTAGAGATACCAAGGGAACATTTCAGGCCAAGATGTGTTTGATAAAGGACAGAAATGGTATGGACCTAACAGAAGCAGAAGATCTTAAGAAAAGTTGACAAGAATACACAGAAGAACTGTACAAAAAAGATCTTCACGACCCAGATAACCACAATGGTGTGATCACTCACCTAGAGCCAGACATCCTGGAATGTGAAGTCAAGTGAGCCTTAGAAAGCATCACTATGAACAAAGCTAGTCGATGTGATGGAATTCCAGTTGAGTTATTTCAAATCCTGAAAGATGATGCTGTGAAAGTGCTGCACTCAATATGTCAACAAATTTGGAAAACTCAGCAGTGGGCACAGGACTGGAAAAGGTCAGTGTTCATTCCAATCCCTAAGAAAGGCAATCCCAAAGAATGTTCAAACTACCACACAATTGCACTCATCTCACACACTAGTAAAGTAATGCTCAAAATTCTCCAAGCCAGGCTTCAGCAATACGTGAACCGAGAACTTCCAGATGTTCAAGCTGGTTTTAGAAAAGGCAGAGGAACCAGAGATCAAATTGCCAATATCTGCTGGATCATCAAAATAGCAAGAGAGTTCCAGAAAAACATCTATTTCTGCTTTATTGACTACGCCAAAGCCTTTGACTGTGTGGATCACAATAAACTGTGGAAAATTCTGAAAGAGATGGGAATACCAGACCACCTGACCTGCCTCTTGAGAAACCTGTATGCAGGTCAGGAAGCAACAGTTAGAACTGGACGTGGAACAACAGACTGGTTCCAAATAGGAAAAGGAGTATGTCAAGGCTGTATATTGTCACCCTGCTTATTTAACTTATATGCAGAGTACATCATGAGAAACGCTGGGCTGGAAGAAGAACAAGCTGGGATTAAGATTGCCGGGAGAAATATTAATAACCTCAGATATGCAGATGACACCACCCTTATGGCAGAAAGTGAAGAGGAACTAAAAAGCCTCTTGATGAAAGTGAAAGAGGAGAGTGAAAAAGTTAGCTTAAAGCTTAACATTCAGAAAACTAAGATCATGGCATCTGGTCCCATCACCTCATGGGAAATAGATAGGGAGACAGTGGAAACAGTGTCAGACTTTATTTTTTTAAGCTCCAAAATCACTGTGGATGGTGATTGCAGCCATGAAATTAAAAGACACTTACTCCTTGGAAGGAAAGTTATGGCCAACCTAGATAGCATATTAAAAAGCAAAGACTTTGCCAACAAAGGTCCGTCTGGTCACGGCTATGGTTTTGCCACTGGTCATATATGGATGTGGGAGTTGGACTGTGAAGAAAGCTGAGCACCGAAAAACTGATGCTTTTGAACTGTGGTGTTGGAGAAGACTCTTGAGAGTCCCTTGGACTGCAAGGAGATCCAACCAGTCCATCCTGAAGGAGATAAGTTCTGGGTGTTCATTGGAAAGACTGATGTTGAAGCTGAAAAACTCCAATACTTTTGCCACCTGATGCGAAGAGCTGACTCATTGGAAAAGACCCTGATGCTGGGAGGGATTGGGGGCAGGAGGAGAAGGGGATGACAGAGGATGAGATGGCTGGATGGCATCACCGACTTGATGGGCATGAGTTTGAGTAAACTCTGGGAGTTGGTGATGGACAGGGAGGCCTGGCGTGTTGCGATTCATGGGGTCACAAAGAGTCGGACACGACTGAGCGACTGAACTGACTGACTGACTGATTTGATATTATCAGTGTCAGCTAAGAAAATCAAACAGACAAAACCTCTTCTATGTTAGCTGAAAACAGGGGGGACTTGATAACTGAATGAGAAAGCAAATAAAAAGTCCTATTGAAACAGACACTGTTTTTATGATTTCATTTCTGATTGTTGCCCACGTTTCAGGTAATTAATGACCTCCAAAGAGATATCCAGACATGCCCCCCAGACATACACTATTTAAGGGAACCGCAAACAAATCTTTTATGGAAGCAATATAGAAATGCCTCTTCTTTGCTTCTAGTTCTATTTACTTTCTTCACTCTCTTTTCTTTCCTTAGTCAGCCTGCTTTGTGTACCCAAAGGCAATGCACTGGCTACTATGGTGAAAAAGTCAAAGTCTCTGCCTCCAGGAGCATATACAGTGGAGCCGAGACTCAGCGGACATGAGTTTGAGCAAGCTCTGGGAGATGGTGAAGACAGGGAAGCCTGGCGAGCTGCAGTCCATGGGGTGGCGAAGAGTTGGACACGACTGAGGGATGGAATAGCAGCAACAAGGCATCTTTCAGGCTTTTGCATGTTAGCATCCTCAGGCAGAGCCCAGGGGTATGTGTTGTGTGCGCCTTTGTACTGTAGGACCGCTCCCTTTCTGGCTCAGTCCTTCTTTGTTTTCGGCTCCAAGTAGATGCACGTGTGTGTGTGTGTGTGTGTGTGTGTGTGAAAGTGCAGTGAGCTGCACAGAGAAATTCTTTTTCTCTGCAGATTTTGTAGGTGTAACATCTCAGCCCACACAGCCCACCTGCTCTCGTCTCTCTTTCATCTTTTACAACTGGTGTTTTTAACAGCGGTGCTGACTCTGGTTTAGTTACTGAAGCATGAAGCAACCAGATAGAATTGACTTACCCGGCCTGTTGAGGGGAACGTGGAGCCAGCTGTCCAAAGGATGGTGGCCAGACCCCCACCCTGGCAGAAGAAAGACCCCTGCCTGGCCGGGCCTCCAGTGGGGAGGGAAGTAAACACAGGAAAGGGGTGGAATCGTGGGGGTGTTTTGTGTGATGAAGTAAAACCCTTCTCAGCATGCAGGTGTGTGGCGAGCACTTCAGTTTTCTTTTCACACGCTTTCATAGGAAATTTCAGGTGTTTTTCCATAACAAGTGATCTTCTGGGACAAGAACATGTTCCCTGACTGCTGAGAGTCATGCTGGGTAGCTTTGAGTCCAAGAAGGACTCTCCTCCACCTGATAGATGTGGACTGCTCAGTTAGGATCGTAGCCAGTTAGAAATTTGTGGGAATCCTGGGTGATGGCAAGTGACTCAACAACTCTGATGCTGAAGCTGAAACTCCAATACTTTGGCCATGGGAACTGACTCATGGGAAAGGACCCTGATGCTGGGAAAGACTGAAAGTGGGAGAAGAGGATAACAGAGGATGAGATGGTTGGATGGCATCACCAATTCGATGGACATGAGTTTGAGTAAACTCTGGGAGTTGGTGATGGACAGGGAAGCCTGGCATGCTGTGGTCCATGGGGTTGCAAAGAGTCAGACATGACTGAGTGACTGAACTGAACTGAACTGGGTAATGGCCATGCCAGAGACTTCTGGAAGCCTCTTGATGCCTGCCTGTTGTAGCTGTGGTCTTTTCCTCTGATAGGAAGGGGCCTCCTTTCAGCCTGTTTTCCTTCCTGGGATCTTCATATCCATCTGCCTTCTGAGCTCTCATCCCATCCCCTCTGCCTCATATCCCAGCCTCTCAGGCCAGCTGCTGACTATGCTCTGGTAGCCTCCATTCTCTGCAGAATGATTTTTTCTCCCTCTTTCTGTAGGCTTGGATACGTCTGCATTCCCCACACCATCAAAACTTAGCATATCTGTGACTTGCCATGTTATTGAAATGCGAGAGACAATCATGTGTACCACTTCTGAGAAAAAACATAAAGGTCTAGTGTGTAACTTACCACACTCTGGTAACTTTCCCTTCTGCCACGGTTCAGTTCAGTTCAGTTCAGTCACTCAGTCGTGTCCAACTCTTTGTGACCCCATGAACCGCAGCACGCCAGGCCTCCCTGTCCATCACCAACTCCCGGAGTTCACCTAAACTCATGTCCATTGAGTCGGTGATGCCATCCAACCATCTCACCCTCTGTCGTCCCCTTCTCCTCCTGCCCTCAATCTTTCCCAGCATCAGGGTCTTTTCAAATGAGTCAGCTCTTTGCATCAGGTGGCCAAAGTATTGGAGTTTCAGCTTCAGCATCAGTCCTTCCAATGAACACCCAGCACTGATCTCCTTTAGGATGGATTGATTGGATCTGCTTGCAGTCCAAGGGACTCTCAAGAGTCTTCTCCAACACCAGAGTTCAAAAGCATCAATTCTTCTGCACTCAGCTTTCTTTATAGCCCAACTCTCACATCCATACATGACTACTGAAAAAACCATGGCCTTGACTAGATGGACCTTTGTTGGCAATGTAATGTCTCTGCTTTTTAATATGCTATCTGCCATGGTAACCAGCAGTAAATGAGACCTTCTGTCACTTAGGATCCTTGAGTGACAGCAATAATAATGGAAAGTCCTTGCAGAAGCAGGAGGGACAGTCAGCATGGAGGAGACATAGCTGTTTTTATTGCTGAAGCTCATCCCCACTAATGCAACTACCTGAACATGCTGAGCCTCCCCCCCATAACTTCTTCCTGTGTCAGTTACTTGTTTTCTCAAAGTATCAATTACTTTGTTTTCTCATCTCTCTTGCAGCTACATAGGGGCCTGTCATTGGGTCCTAGCCAAATACTGTTTCCAGCATCGAAGCTACTACAAGGTTCAATAGTGGTGTCTCCAGCTAACTGCTAAGTAATTCTGCCAAGCAAAATCATAGACTCAGGCTTCCCTGGTGACTCAGTGGTAAAGAATCGGCCTGCCAATGTAGGACACACGGGTTTTATCCCTGGTCCAGGAATATCCCACCTGCCAAGGAACAGCTAAGCCTGTGAACCACAACTACTGAGCCTGTGCTCTAGAGCCGGGGAACTGCAACCACTGAAAACCACGCACCCTAGAGCCTGCTCCTCAAAACTAGAGAAGACCCAGTACAGCCAAAATAAATAAATAAAATCATCGACAACTTAAAAAAAAAAGCATATAGTCTACAGTCAAATCCCCTATTCTCCAGGTTAGTCCAGGAATAGATTTTAGGGTATTTTTGATTTAGACTGTTTAGAACAGGCATTGGCAAACTGTGGTCGCAGGCCCAGTCTAGTCCGTCATCACCTATTTTTGTAAATGATGTTTTATTGGAATGTGACAGGCTCATTCATTCACATATTGTCTATGGCTGATGTCACACTACAGAGGCAGAGTTGCATGATGGTGACTGAGAAGTGATGGCCCCCGAAGCTGAGAGTATTTACCACTCCCCCTTTACAGAACATGTTGGCTGGAAGAATAGTTAAGAATCTTCCAAATACATTGACTTTCTTGACCAAACTTTCAGAAAGTATTTAGTTGAGAGGGTTCATCTATATTTCCAGAAACACACTAAGTTATATGTGTTAAATAAAGTACCATCCACAGGCTCCAATAGCAGATACCATTAATATTTTGAACTTGAAAGGTCTTTTTCCTTGAGCCTTGGAGTCCAGTGTGTCTGTAATTGCTCTCTAGCTGGAATCAGGATTACTTTGGCATCTTTGTGTAAGATGAGGGACTTGAAAGCTTTTGGAAATTCCTTTCACCTAGGATGCTCTTTTCTCTCCTATTCCCTGACTTGATCAGGTCTGAGCTTAAAGATGGCCCCTCAAAGAGGATTCCCTGACGTCCATATAAAGCGAGGTCTCCTGGCCCAGTTCCCTGTTGGCATTCTACATTTCCCTGTTAGTTACCTTGTCTCACCAACAACTTCTCCCTTCCTTGTTGGGCTCTCGGCTTCATAAAAGCAGAATCTGAGTCAACAATCTACACCCTGAGGACCTGGCATAGGGCTGAAAGCA
Source organism: Cervus canadensis (assembly GCF_019320065.1). Taxonomy (NCBI): domain Eukaryota; kingdom Metazoa; phylum Chordata; class Mammalia; order Artiodactyla; family Cervidae; genus Cervus; species Cervus canadensis. Next base: position 85,104,049 of record NC_057390.1, on the reverse strand, counting down.
TAGAAGGTACAACCAAGCACTTCAGCACGGATGAAAACCAGTCCTAAAGGCTGGGATCACAAAATGCAACTGACTACAAAGTCTCAGGAATGTTAGTCCAAAATTCAGGGGCATAAAAATGTAACTTGCTTTATTTCCCTACACCCAAACTAAAAAGCTTTATGGACAATGGAGCTTGTATGCTCCACTTCTATTTATAACAGGATATTTAACACATGTATCTTAGCAGGCCCTCAGTTTAGAATTGCTTTCTCTTCAAAAACCATTCGGTTAAGTTCAAGGTCCTTGTCTTTTCCTGTATTCCTCTAAGAGGATAAGGTATTACCTTGGCTCTACATGAGGGTCTGCAAAGCTCCTGGTTTGCTTTGGACACACTTCTGTGTTCACTGCAGACTTGGCCGACTCTTCTCGTTACACTGTTCCTCAATTCCCCCACTCCCTGATATTCCAAAATCTATATGTTCTGAAACTTTCTTTCAGTGACCATGGCTTCTTTGAGACTGCTGGCCAGCTTTCAGGCATTACTCTGCAGATGGTGAATATGGTTGGGTGGGACTCATCAGCTTCCCCCAGATGTCATGATTGGCATGGATCCTGAGAGGTGAGGCTCAGACAAAAATGCCCGAATCTATTGTTCATATGTCATAGTGGGTGAGAGAGGACTTTCCAGAAGAATAAAAGTCTCTTGGAAACACTGTGGAAAGCTGTCCTGTGCCCTCCTGTTTCGGGATCCCCCCATTACCTAGGGACTCCATTTGTCCTGGTCTTCTTTTCCCTACAGGCCTCGAACAATTGAAGAGCATTAGGACCATGGATCTTAACAAGACTCTTGGCTTTTCAGTTGCATCTTCTCTGCTCTTCCTTCCTCCCATCCAGAGGTTGATGGTTGAGGGCCCTTGCCAGAGGTGGGAGAACTTCTTATCCCATCAGCCTGTTCTTATAGAGAATGGTATGGAATAGACATCTGAGCTATGTCCCCAGGTTCTGAATATATTTTAGAGGAATGTTTTTCTCTTTCATGTGCCTGGATCTTAGTATAAACTATTACACTTTCACAATTACAGTCTATCAAATGAGTCTATCAAGAACCTATTTTGGAATATTGTTGTCCAAGGCCATCCTTATTCTAATAACTCCCATCCTCTCAGCTAGTCTCTAGCTGATTTAAAAAGAAGAGGGTGCAAACACTGCCCACTAAATGCTCACAGACCAGCGGTGGTAACAGAGCTATAAACAGATGCTCCAGTGTGCCAATGTTGGGAGGAACCTCTGATGAAGAGACGTGCACACTGCAGCCTGTGATTAAGGCAGAGTATGCTCTACTCCTTGTCCTGCCCTGACTTCACATATGATTTTCTTCTACCCACTTGGACATCCATTTCTCCCCTGCCTCTCACATTTGCAGTGTGCTCAGTTGGCGTCAGTTGTGTCCGACTCTTTGTGACCACATGGACTGTAGCCCACCAGACTCCTCTGTCCATGGGATTCTCCAGGTGAGAATACTGGAGTGGGTTGCCATTTTCTTCTCCACCACATTTTCAATCCTTTCCCCCAAATTTTTATTGCATAGGAAGAAAAAAGACTTATGAAGAGCTTCTGGTTTGTCAGGCATTATGGTTGGTGCTAAGTAAAATGAAAGATGAATCAGGTCTCAAGGAGGGACCACAAAGACACAAGGATGAGGGTTCAGCATGAGGACAAGGCTTTGACTGTTCAGGATTCATTTCCAAGTGAGTGGGGCAATAAATTCTGGGATCCCAGGGATGGAATAGCCAACTGAAAAAGAGAGTTTTCTGGACATTCCTATGGAGGGAACTCCATCACTTAGACATGCTGACCTTAATCTGCCAAATCACCCTTGACTTGAAATCTGGGGACCCTAAGATGCATCCTTAGATTGAGCCAATGACTTAACCTGAGCTTGATCTTCACTCCCACATGACTTACCTCTTGCCAGGGGTACCCATCCCAGCTTGGGCATCAGGGCCATTGAGTCACTCTTTTTTCCCTCTTCCAGGTCATGTAAGTCTTCTTCCCCAATCTTGATATTGCTTACATGGACTCATTTGCACTTGACTCTTTCTGGCTCAACTTCAGAAGCACAGTCATGAATTTTTCTCTAAACAGAACTGGTAGCTAAAATCCTGCATCCTCTGGTCTGTTTTATTCACTGGCTGCAACCCCAGGAATTAAAGTGTTGAAGACAAGATGACGAGTGTGGTTTGGCCTGTAGAAAGAATATGGACCAGTGAATTAGTGGATTATTGATGCTTCCTCTGCTCTTCTGTGGCCACCAAGATGGAAGTCATAGCTTGAGACTAAGCTCTCTACCTTCTGTGGATGCCCAAGGGTTCTGTCCCTCGGGGCTACGAGCTCTGTCATTAATCATAAACACAGGCTGTTCCTACTGAGAAGGATGTGGGAATTCCCTTTCACTGAACACTCTCATGGCCCCCTCCTTTGATATAGAGTCGAAGAGGTTGGAACATCTAAAACATTTCATTTTGCAGATGGAAAAGCATAGGTGAAGACAGATGAGATGACTTACCAGGACAAAAAGTCAGTACTGGTTTCAAACTTGGCTACATGTTGTAATCACTTGAGAAACATTAAAAATGCTGTTTTGAGGGTACTAACCTCACAGATTCTGATCTAACTGGTCGGGGATGTTGGGGGGTCAGTGAGTTTTAAAAGCTCCAGGTGATTCTCATGTGCAGACAGCACTGAGAACCCGAAGGCAGTTAGCGGTTAACCAAGAAATCAAACACAGATGTTCCATCCCAAGACCTACCCTGAGTAATTAATTTTCAAGAGGAGGGACATGGGTTTTTTGCATGTCACTGTGTCATGGAAAAGTTGGAGGGGGAACCACCCTCAGAATTCTGTCTGTGGTTTTTACCATCAAACTGAAACTCTTCCCACTGCTCACCAATAACTTTTTAGCTGCCAACTCTGGGGAGGAATCCTCTGTTTCAGTACCTCTGAAGAAGTTGCAGTATGTTTTCTCATAGGGTAGGAAGCTATCATAAAAGTTATGGTTTTTTCAGTAATCATGTACGGATGTACAAGTTGGACCATAAAGAAGACTGAGTGACGAAGAGTTGACGCTTTCGAACTGTGGTGCTGGAGAAAACTCTTGAGAGACCGTTGGAGAACAAGATCAAACCAGTCAATCCTAAAGGAAATCAGTCCTGAATATTCATTAGAAGGACTGAGGCTGAAGTTTCAATACTTTGGCCACCTGATGCAAAGAGCTGACTCTTTGGAAAAGACCCTGATGCTGGAAAAGATTGAGGACAGGAGCAGAAGGGGGTGATAGAGGATGAGATGGTTGGTGGTGTCACCGACTCAATGGACATGAGTTTGAGCAAACTCTGAGAGATGGAGAAGAACAGGGAAGCCTCATATTCTGCAGTCCATGGGGTCATAAAGAGTCAGACATGACTTAGTGACTGAACAACAAGAAACTTAAAAGTTTCTTAATAAAAATAATGAAAATTATGCTTGCTGTTACTGAGGAGAAAATTTTTCACAGACTCCTAAGGTAATTTGGGCAGAACTAATATTTCAACATGGAACCCACTGTAGTAGATATTGGAGAAGAACCATAATAAATGTGCACCAGTCAAGCTAGTTAGCAGTCAACCACAGGCACACGCCTCTCTTCAGCTTTACAAGCTGTCAGACTTTAACAGGACACACAATAGTTTAAGCTGCTGCTAAACTTTTCTAGCAGAACCTCAATGTGTCAGACAACAAGGTGGCAGCAACGCCAAAAGTAGAAACCAGTTGTTGGTGAAGATGGAGATAGAGCTCAGAAAGTCCGATAAAAAGTTCTAGGATTTTAGTCCTCTCCCAGGAATGATAACTGATGAAAGTGACAGGATTCCTTTAAAATCAGATCTGCCTGGGATTCGTCAAACCAATAGCATAGCAGCTTGGCAACTTTTTAAGAATTTTTTTTTTTTCAGTATTTTCACCTTCTCTGTTGGTTAGAAATACAAGTCTGTCTACTGCTTGACATTAAGGTGTTCCTGAAACATCACAAGGAGCAGTGACTGCATTTTATCACGTCTGTTTTCTTTTGAAAGGGGCATGTATGCTATAGACTCTGTATGAAATTTATATTAACATATCCACATCTAATTATGCTACTATTGCTACTGCACTCCTAAACTCTAATACTTTAATTAGTATAATAGCATTCAGATTGGTGGACCATTTCCATACTAAAAGATTACGCTTTTTATCCTTATGTCTCCCAACTTTCCCACATATATAAAGACTGATTTCTTTCTTGTCTGTATTCTGATAGTTCTTTGTTTCATCCCAATTAAAGCACTTACTACCTTGAAATATTATAGTTTATCTTTGATATTTTTGTTCTGCTAGTTCATGAGTTCCTTGAAGGTATCTACCATGGCTTTAAAATATTTTTCTATTTATTATTATCATTAAAATTTTTTTTTTTTTTATTTTGTATTGGGGTATAGCCAGTGAGCAATGTTGCGGGAGTTTCAGGTGGACAGTGAATGGACTCAGCCACACATGTATCCATTCTCCCCCAAACTTGTCTCCCATCCAGGCTGCCACGCAACTTTGGGGAGAGGTCCTATGTTATGCAGTGGAGCCTCGTTGATTATTCATTGTCATTATATCAGTGCATACATGCTCATCCCAAGCTCAGGGAGTATCATTTTAACCTGAAATATTAGGGAGAAGAAAATTAATTCCTGGGTTTTCAATGAGAAAGTAAAGGAGGCTTGAGAAAGCTATCATCAACTTGAGATATCTCTCAGAAGAAATGAGAGGAAAACTTAAAAGTTTCCCAGTGAGGAAGAATCAGAACAGAGATCAGATAGTCTTTGCCTGGGACAGAAATGTATGAATAGGTGGAGTCTTTACATTTTGAAAAATAAAAGCGGGAAACATTCCATAAGAGTGGAAAGAATTAGCTACTTCGTTCATTGATATACAAGCCAACTCCAGTTTAAAACTGGTGAATAATCAACCAATATATGTTTTGATTAACCAGTGAAAATAATGCATATTACTATCCTTGCATTTATTACAACCTTGCAATGTAAATTTTCTATAAGATGAGAAATAAAAATGACATGCAAAAGAAAAACATACAATTCAATAAAATATAGCCGATAATGCAGTTTCTATATATAAATATGTCTAATCAGTGTATTCACGTGTATGCCATAAATATTAATTTTAAAAATGAAGAATTAAGTTAAGACACATGTCTGCTTTAGAATGGAGATATATGAGTTTTAGATGAGATTCTGAGGATTAGACAAACTTGTGTTAGTCTGTATTTTAATGGACTTGTAAATGCCTTTGCATATAAGTAGCCCAATATTTGTTTTATTCCTGAAAATACAGCTGGGGAAATCTAGTACTAACACTTGCCATGCATCCACAAGGACAAATTAAAGATCCAATGCTTCATTGACATATAAAATTCCTGGTTTAGAAATTGCTCAACTTCCTATGTATTTTTAAATATTTAATTTAAAATAATTAAAACCTTTAAATTGGGTAACAGAATTGATCTTTCAAGCGCCTGCAGTTTCTAATGAGGTACACAGAATTGTCAGTGTGGTGTATATCAAGGAATTTTTTGTGCTGAGGTCTAATAATAGAGTTTTCTTGTCTGGTAGTTGTTCAAAGGGAAAGAATCTAAAATGTGAAGGTGTGTTTTGGCAGCAGAGTAGCCAAGCACAGGCTGCACCCGTGGAGGACATGGTCATAGGGGTCCCTGGTTGCACCCCTGGAGGATGTGGTCATAGGGGGTCCCTGCTGGACTGGACAACCTCACACTTCTGCCAATAGTCGATTATTAAAGTATATGTGTAGCAGAAAACTTTCTCTGCCAAGATAAATGATTTAAAAAAGGACTGAATCCAGTGGTGCTGAGCACGGGAGTTTTAAGGCAAAACTGAGCCACTGCCATGGCAATTCAAAGAGAGATATTAGCAATTACTGTGGAAAACAAGAACACAGCATGCTAAGGAAAAGCTGGGACCCAGAGAAGAAAATAACCGTGATATAGGACGTCTGTGAAAGATCACGTCGTCATAGAGAAAGAGAATTTATACCATGGGATTCTTCTGATATTATGTGATGGTTTCCTTTCCTTCACTGTTTTTTTAAAATTTTTATTTATTGGAGTACAGTTGATGTGCATTATTATATAAGTTATGTGTACAATATAGTGATTCACAGTTACACTCCGTTTATATGGGAGCTTCCCAGGTGGTTCAGTGGTAAAGAATCCACCTGCCAATGAAGATGTGGATTCCATCCCTGGGTCGGGAAGGTCCACTGAAGGAGGAGATGGAAACCCTCCAGTATTCTTGCCTGAGAAATTCCATGGACAGAGGAGCCTGGTGGGCTACAGTCCATGGGGTCCCAAAGAATCGGACATGACTGAGTGACCGAGCACGCACAAGCACACATACTCCATTCATAGTTATTATAAAATATTGGCTATATTTCCTGTGTTGTACAATATATCCTCATAGCCTATTTTATATGACAGTCTGTAGCTCTTAATTCTCTATCCCTATGTTGCCCCATTGGTAAAGAAATGAGAATTAAAAAAAACAAAACAAAAACACAACATAAGGTACTTCCCTGGTGATCCAGTGGCCAAGACTGCACTTCCAATGCAGGGGACCCATCTTTCATCCTTAATTTAACCTAGTTTGAGTTTGTACCTATTTCTTTTGATTAATATCCCCAAGAAAAATATAAGCAAATAATGTCCAAAATAAAAATAAAAAACCAAAAATATTGTTTGCCAGGATCTCTACAAGAAAGAGAAATGAGTGGAATTCTGAAAGGAGCAGCAGCTAAGATTGGGAAACATCAATTTCAGATATGACATCAGTCACTTAAGTCTATAGCCTGGAAGTGTCGAGATGGGACGAGAGCTTCGTGTGAGCCCAGGAAGGGCTGCTTCTTCTAGACAAACATAAGACCAGATACAAATCAACAGACCCAAGTGCAAATAATCTATATTTGATATAAAATCAAAGCTTTCTTACCATATCCCTAGATCGAACCTGTCTTTCTAAAGGAAAAACTGTTAAGGGATATGTGTGAACCAGGAAACTGTCGAATCTAGAGAAAAGAAAATCTACAAAACTAAACAATAACTATTCAGTTTGGAGTGGTAAACCTGTCCAAGAAAAGAGCAGTTTTGTTGGGAAGGTTATTAAAGGGCCGTGTTGCATCATCACCAGAGCAAAGAACCTCAGAAACTAAAGTCCTGGCTTTGCCTTCATTCTCGCAACTACTACATATTTGAATAATCTTGAAAGTGCATAATAAAAGCATGACTTTGCTTTTATCTGCTAATATACTGAAATGTGAGACCTTAAAAAAACTCTACAAATAATTCATATTTCATGCTGTGCCATATCACTCAGTATTTGAAGTAGCTCCAGCTATAGAAAAAGGAAATGGCAACCCACTCCAGTATTCTTGCCTGGAGAATCCCAGGGACGGAGGAGCCTGGTGGGCTGCCGTCTATGGGGTCGCTCAGTCAGATACATACAACTGAAGTGACTTAGCAGCAGCAGCAGCCAGCTATAGAACTTGCCGTTTCACCTAATATCTATACCAGTTATTCATTCATTTATTTATTCATTCAAAAAGCCATATTAGCCATCTATTGTGGGCCAAATAAGTGACTGGTAGTGGTGGTTTAGTTGCTAAGTCATGTCCAAATCTTGCGACCTCATGGACTGTAACCTCCCAGGCTCTCTGTCCACGGGATTTCCCGGGAAAGAATACTGGAGTAGTTACTCTTTCCTTCTTTAGGGCATCTTCCTCACCCAGGAATCGAGCCTGTGTCTCCCGCACTGCAAGTGGATTTTTTTACCTCTGAGTCATCAGGGAAGCCTGGATAAGTGGCTAGGTACTATAAAAACCATAGCAGGGTGAAATTCCTGTCCCAAGGAAGCTGAGAGTAGACACAGAATAAAAATGAAGATACAGAAGACAATCTAGTCTCAGGAATCCAGGCTTCTGGGAGGAAGTTACCCTTAAAAAAAATCCTAGATGTAAGTCGAATTTCCACGGATGAAAGTTGGGTAGAAGGACAATAAAATTAATAAATGATCATTTCAGTTGATGATTTCTTATGCCCTAGAGACCCTAGCAGGCATTTGACAAGCATTATCTTCCTTAAACCTTGTTGTGGTCTTAGAAGGTACAAGCAGACGATGGGTGGAGGTGAAAGGAGGGAAGTGGGGCAAGACGACTAATTAGAATTATTCAGCAGCAAAGTGAGCTGCTTGAGGAATGGTGAGTTCCCACTATCTGGAAGAGCTCAAGCGGTGGCTAAATAAATTGAGAGCTGAAACAGATGATCGACACTTTCGGTCAAGGATGGTGCTTTATCCAATGTTTCTGAGGACTCATCCAACCCTGAAATGTTCTGACACTGCAAATGTATCCTTGACAATTTATATAGCAATATATTTGCTATGCTAATATATTTGGATGATGACTAATACTGTTTTATGTGCGAAGATCTGATTAATCTGAGTAATAATAACATATATTGGCAACAAAATAAAGAGTGCAGGATTTCCAAACATTTGTTACATCACCAAGAGATTCTATGTCCTGAGGACAGAAGATTTTAATGATTTTGACCCAGGGAGCCCATATGGTAACCACGAGTTCACATTTACTATGCATATATTCAGAAAAATATGTTTATTGATTGATAGCACATTCATTTGGATTTTAATGCTAGCTGTAACAACAGCAGCACTGTCCTATATTGTGACCTGCCAAATTTGTCACAAGAAGACTTTCATGTCGTTCTCTCTTTCTCATATCATACACTAACTAAAAATCAAACTGAATTTGAGTCAAGTCAAAATTTACAACTTCTAAGAGCCAAGAAATTAACATATATGTAAAATGATTAAGGGATTTACATTATTTATCATGGAATACTTAAATACAGGTTGTTTAATTGTAGGCTGCATTTAACAGCAAGGCCTAGATTTGCTCTATAAAGCTGTTTTATTTTTTGATTTAACCCATGAGGAAGGATATGACTGGGTGAGTTTAAAATTCCTACATTCAGGCAGGAGAGGAGGCTTCTACCGATCTCTGCAGAGCTATGGGAGTTGAGGTATAGGGGCACAAAATAGAAAAATGGACTGTGTCATTTAGACCAAACCCAACAAACAAACCAAATAGAAGCAGAACAGGAAGTGAAGCACTTTAGAGAAGAATCGGAATCGGGGCCACGGTGAAGCACTTCAGAGAAGAATCGTAATCGGGGCCACGATAAATGAAGTGAAATGTCCCTCTCTCTCAGGCTTCATGAGGACCAGCTCTAGGACTCCAGGATTTACTGTGAAATTTACTGTAACCCTCAGCTATGGGGTGGCCTACTGGGGGAGGAGGAAGGTAAGACTTTTTAAACTCTCTTCTACCATACTTTATCTAGTCAAATGAATTGGGAGGTTGGGATTGACATGTATCACTTCCTTGTGTAAAATAGATGGCTAGAACGAACCTGCTGAATAGCACAGAGACCTCAGCTCGGTGCTCTGTGATCGCCCAGAGGGTGGGGTGGGGGTGGGAGCCAGGGTCAGGAGGGAGGGGGTATATGTGTACACACAGCTGATTCATTCTTGTGCAACACAAACTAACACATTGTAAAGCAAATACACACCAATACATTTAAAAAATGAGTAGTTTATTTACACTTTAATAACTTCAAAATGGATCAGCTCATTTTAATTGATGTTATTAGAAAGCATTATATCATTGCCTCATCAGTAACCTTTCCTATTTCTTTGTTCTTGTTTAGCTGCTAAGGCAAGTCAGGCTCTTTTGTGACACCATGGACTGAAGCCCACCAGGCTCCTCTGTTCAGGGGATTTCCAGGCAAGAATATTGGAGTGGGTTACCATTTCCTTCTCAAGGCGGTCTTCCTGACCCAGGGATCAAACCCACATCTTCTGCATTGCCAGGCATATTTTTTTCCAAACTGAGCTACCAGGGAAGCTCTTTTCTTTCTTATTGGTACACAAACCTTGTAAAGATTCCATATATGATATCTTAAATTTTCTAAGTGGTTTATCTTCTAAGTCTGATTTCTAATTGAACTATTTGGTTTCTCTTTTATTCTAAAAAAACAACTTATCTCATATCTTCTCCCTTCTCCTTCCCATTCATCCGTGTCTCATTCCCACATATTACGCCTAGACAGCGGTCCCTTTTCCTAAGTGTCTGCTGTAGGGGGATGGTCCACTGGACACTGGAGATCCATGGGCCCCTTCCAGACCTTGCAGATCTTTCTGAGAAGTAGCTTCCCAGCCAAGGACTACTTTCTCCTATCTCCCTTGCATTTGGGTGAGACCATGAGACTAGTTTGGGCTGATGCAAGGAAAGCAAAAGTAAAGTGGGCTCGTTCCAGCCTAAAGGGATGTGGCTGTGCCCCAGTCCTCTCTTTGCCTGATCTGAGAACCTGGGTTAGCATAACCATAATACAAAAGGAGTTTCTGTGTAAAATGATCTAGATTAAGATGTGACTTATTTTGTACCCCTGATAAGCGGAAGTCAGCTTTGCTAGTTAGAACTCATATGCAGGGTGATTAAGTGCCTTTGTTGTTGTTCAGTTGCTAAGTCATGTCTGACTCTTTGCAACCCTATGGACTGTAGCACACCAGGCTCCTCTGTCTTTCACTATCTCCTGCTGTTTGCTCAAATTCTTGTCCATTGTGTTGGTGATGCCATCTAACCATCTCATCCTCTGCCACACCCTTCTCCTTTTACCTTTAATCTTTCCCAGGATAAGGGTCTTTCCCAATGAGTCAGCTCTTCGCCAAAGGTGAAGCCACCAGGAGGTGGCCAAAGTATTGGAACTTCAGCATCAGTCTTACTAATGAATATTCAATGTTGATTTTCTTTAGGACTGATTGGCTTGACATCCTTGCTGTCCAAGGGACTCTCAAGAGTCTTCTCTAGCACCACAAATCTAAGGCATCGATTCTTCGGTGCTCAGCCTACTTTTTGGTCAGACTCTCACATCCGTACATGACATACTGGAAAAGTCCATAACTACATGGACTATTCGTCAGCTTAAATAGGTCTAAATAAAAGGCTTGCACTGTCATTGTCAAGGATTTCCCATCCAAATTCACCACATGGAGAAAAACACAAGGACAGAGTTCTTCTAGATTAGATGGAGTTGTGTATGTGTCTGCTTGGCAAGAAATACAAAGTAAAATATAAATATCTTATGCTTTAGGTCATCAATGAAGTATTGATGCCATGAGACCTAAAGGGGCTAAGGTCTCAGGGAGGAGAGAATCTTGTCTAAGCTGATACTCCAGAGCCATGTTTCCCCAGGTGCTTTCATCAAATCTGTTCATAGAGGAAGAGGCTGAGAATCTGGAATGTGCCCAGACAGGGCATTGGACCTTAAGGACCAGAAACACAGGAGAGCTTTAAGCAGAACTATGGAGCTAGAGATACAAAATTAGAGCATCATGTGGCTGCAAGCTTTTTGTCTAATAAACTGTACAGACTAACAGGCTCAAAAGCACTGATGAGAAGTTTCTGAAAGCAAACTTTCAGACTCTACAGAGAAAAAGCAGATACTAGAAAGAGAGCTACAGATCATTCTGATATTAGAAATAGTAGAAAGTGGCTTGAATACAACTATGATTAATGCATACTAGAAAACTGAAAAAAAGATGAGTGAGAAGAAAGAATTTCAACAGAGTGCCAGAGTTTCTAATTAAGATACAAATAAAATATACGTTATCTGAAGTTAGGAATTCAGCTGTGAACTTAACTGCAGGATTAGTCTTCCAGAATTTAAGTAAATTGAAAAGAATGTTCAAGTGACAGCAGTTCAGTTCAGTTGCCCAGTCATGTCCTACTCTTTGCGATCCCATGGACTGCGGCACACCAGGCCTCCCTGTCCATCACCAACTCCCGGAGTTTGCTCAAACTCATGTCCATCGTGTAGGTGATGCCATCCAACCCATCTCCTCCTCTGTCGTCCCCTTCTGCTCTGCCTTCAATCTTTCCTAGCATCAGAGTCTTTTCAAAATGAATCAGTTCTTCGCATCAGGTAGCCAAAGTATTGGAGCTTCAGCTTCAGCATCAGTCCTTCCAATGAACGCCCAGGACTGATTTCCTTTAGGAATGACTGATTGGATCTCCTTGCAGTCTAAGGGACTCTCAAGAATCTTCTCCAACACCACAGTTCAAAAGCATTAATTCTTTGGTGTTCAGCTTTCTTTATAGTCCAACTCTCATATCCATACATGACTACTAGAAAAACATAGTTTTGACTAGATGGACCTTTGTTGGCAAAGTATTGTCTCTGCTTTTTAATAAGCTGTTTAGGTTGGTCACAGCTTTACTTGCAAAGAGCAAGCATATTTTAATTTCATGGCTGCAATCACCATCTGCAGTGATTTTGGAGCCCCAAAATATGAAATCTCTGTCTGTTTCCATTGTTTCCCCATCTATTTGCCATGAAGTTGTGGGACCACATGCCACGGTCTTAGTTTTCTGAATGTTGAGTTTTAAGCCAGCTTTTTCACTCTCCTCTTTCACTTTCATCAAGAGGCTCTTTAGTTCTAAAGACCTAAAGAATTTTTAGTTCTAAAGATCTAAAGAGTGACAGTAGAGAGAGTAAAAAAGAATCAAAATATATGAATACACCATGAGATAAATGCCAAGCACATTAAAAAGATCTCCCAATGATGCAATTGAAGTTTCTGAGGGAAAAAAGATCGAGAATTAAGGGAATATGACTAAGAATTTTCAATACAGAAAAGCAACTTCAACCTACAGATTTATGAGGCTTGGCAGTCCCCAAGTAGGAAGAAATATCTATGCATGCTACAGTAAAACTAAATTGTATGTTATAAGCAATTTAAAAACAGAAGAGGAAAATATTTTTTTCCCCTAAAGCAGTAATATAAGTCTGAGGGATAGCTTCTCAAAGAAAACAATTGAATACAGAAGTCAATGGGAAGATATTTGTAAAGAAATGATCAAAAATGAAACCAAAACTTGCTAACCCAGATTTCCACAGCTAATTAAAACATCCTAAAAATGAAGGCTAAATAAAGCTATTTTCCACAAACAAACGTTGAGAGAATTGTTTGCCAGAATACCTTCACTAAAATAAGCACGAGAGAGAAAAGGAAACTACCTCAGGGAAGAAACGAAAAAATGCACAAAATGGTCCACAGTAGCAGAAAGGTGAAGAAGTAGGCAACTGTAAATAAATATTGATTACACAAAACAATAACAGGTCTTGTGGAGCTCAAGACGTGTGAAAGCAATGATTCAAAACCCAGAAGGTGCGTGTGGGTATGTGTGATCGCAGGGCTTTGCCTCCTAGAACACTTGCGGGGCTTTATTGTCTCTGCTGCCTTAATTGTACTTTCGTCACTCAACTGTGTGCCATAGGAAGGCAGAGGTGAGTTCTATCTGGCAAATCCTTGTCATGTCCCCTGCAGAGCAAGTTACCTGGTGCAGAGACACCATCACTGATTTTGTATTAATATTTTCTGACTGACTGAATGATTCTGTGGGTATGCCTGCTTTTTCAGGGTGCTTATTCATTTTTATAAGAAGAATCCCTTATACTTTAAGCTCTAATAAACATATATTCGGACACCAGTAGAATAGCCAGCCATACTGATCCACTAGCCCCCTTGCCCTGTGAAAGATAAAAGTCTTGACAACCTGACACCTACTTTAGGTTGCCATCTGAATTCACCAGAGAATATCAGACCTGCAGGGTTTTACGGCATCACAGATTCTGTTCTTATTCTTCGGCAAGAGCAAATTCTTACTCAGAATATTCATCTTTTACCTTGCCTGTGATGAATAATCAGATGAGTACAGAAACTCTGCAAACAAAAGATGGGAAAAACACTTGCAGGTTTGTTTTTTTTTCTCTGCCGTTTAGAGATACTCAATTTGTCTTATGTTCTTCTGTGATTTGTCTTGGCCATCTCTTTGTAACCCAGTTAAACAGCACTGCCAGGTCAACTGTGAGGGGACTCTGGCTGTGTCCTGTTACAGACACTGATCCCCTCCAAGGACCAGATTCTGTTCTTGTGAATGGGCTTGCTGTCTGTGATCTGAAGGACCAGACAAGCAGGATATGCTTCTGTGTGTTTCCTTCTTTACACTTGAGCCTAATAGTGAGTGTTAAACATACCAACTGTCTAAACATGATGGTGCAGAAAATATTTGATGACTCCAACATGATGAAACAATATAAATATAAGGAGAGCAAACCCATGTATTATATATAAATACATAAGTTGTTACATATAAGTAAAAGTGTTCTATATGTGGATGAACATATTTAGACATTTATATAAAATGTTTACTATTGGACCTGGAGCATAATACTGTTATATTAATGCTTGTGGTCTTCACTTTTATTATTATAATAAACATGTAAACCTGTAGGGTATATTTATAGCTATTCGTAGGGGGATAATGTAGTTTTCCAGAAGGACTATAAGCTTCTTATTAAATTCAAAAATACTAGTTTGATGTTTTTTTCTAGGTTGTGCTTTTCAAATAAAATCTCAATACAAAACCTGGCATTGATATAGGTCCTGCCTACCTCTGAATTAGAAAAGTAAAAAAAAAAAAAAAAACAACACCATTAATGCGACGCAATCTAGGTAGTAAATTTTAAGGAAACTGAAAAAAAGCTTCTGGAACTAAGAAGTGAATTAAGCAGTGTCATAAGATAGGGCAGTATAAAAGGATGTATTTCTATATACTAGCAATGAACAATTAGAGGTTGAAAAATACGTACAATTCTTTAAGATATGGGTAATTGGGGGCAAGTTTAACCAAACTGTGTATAAGATCTATATTAAAAACTTCAAAATATTTCTAAGATTGAATAAAATATGAATAAATAGATTGTGTATAGTTAGGGACAAATTGTGTTCCCAACATTCATGTGTGAAACTCCATCTCCAATACCTTAGAATGTGGCTGTACTTGAGACAGAGCCTTTAAAGAGGTGGCTGAGTTAAAATGAGGCCATTAGGGTGGAGTCCTATTCCCATAGGACTGGCATCAATGTAAGAAGCGAAAGAGAGACCAGAGACGAGTGTACACAGAGGAAAGACTGTGAGGACACAGGGGGGTGGTGGACATTTACAAACCACAGAGAGGGGCCTCAGGGGAAACTAAGCCAGCCAACATCTTGATCCTGGACTTCTAGACTCCAGAACTGCGAGAAAACAAAGTTTCATTGTTACAGGCACTCAGTCTGTGGTATTCTATTATGGCAACCTCTGCAAACTAATATATACATACATTCATGTATTAAAAAATTCAATATTGTTAAGATGCTAGTTCTCAGCAAAGAGATCTATTGATTTAGTATGAACCCAGTGAAAATATCTTGCAGACATCGACAAGCAAACACGAAAGTTTATATTGCAAATTCAAATACGCTTATTTTAGGCAGGACAAATTAGAAAACTTAAACTACTTATATTAAAAACTTACTATAGAGCTTCTGCAATCAAAATAGTATGAATATATATATTTGCATGTGTGCATATATGTATATATGTATATATATATGTATGAGAGAAAGAGAGAAAGAGATGGAGAAAAGGCATTCAAACAAAAAGGAGAATCTAGAAATAAAACCACTCATATGTGGCTAATTGATTTTCAACAAAGGAGTAAAACGAATTTAATGAAGACTAGATAGCCTTTTCAAGAAATGGGATTGGGAAAACTGGATAACAATATGAAAATATCTAACTCTCAGTGCCATGTCATATACACACAAAAATAACACAAAATATATTGTTAAACTAAATTTAAAAGTTAAAACTACATTTAGAGAAAATTTAAGAAACAAATCTTTGTGGCTTTTATTGAAGAAAAATGCATAAAATGCTTTAAACTTCTGCTTTTTAAAAGACGTGTTACAGAAACAAAACAAAACAGAACAAAAATAAGCCACATACTGGGAGAAAATATTAGCTATATACTTTTTTCCAAGGAACTTGTCTATAGAATATACAAAAACACCCTTACAATTCAATAATAAAGAGGCAACTAACCCAATCAAAATAAGTTGAAGAGACAACTAATCCAACAAAAGATATGTGAATGATTAACAGACACTTGAATAGCTGTTAGACATCATTAATCACTAGGGAATTTCAAATTGCAATGAACTAAGAGTCAGACACGACTGAGCGACTGAACTGAACTGAAGACTACACACCCTCTTGGATGGCTAAAATGTAACTATAACTGACAGTACCAAGGGTTATCAAAGATATGGAGCATATAGAAGTCTCACACAATAGAAATCTCACACATTGCTGATGATAGTGTAAAATGATTACAACTGTTTTGGAAAATTATTTAGCAGTTTCTTATAAGTGTAATCAGAAACTGATTGCATGACCCAACCATGCAAAGCCTAGGTATTTATACAAGAGAAATAAAAGTACATCCTCAAAATTCGTACATTCACAAATACATCATCCACAAAAAAAAAAATCACATCCATGTGCACACAGATGTGCAAAAGTTTTATTCATGACAGCCTTCAACTGGAGACAACCCATATGTCCATCACCATATGAATGGATAAACAAGACACAATACAATGGAATGATATTGACAATAATAAGAAATTAAGTACTGTTATGTGAATATGAATCAATCTCAGAAATATGCTGAACAAAAGAAGCTAGACAAAAGAGAACACCCTCAGTGATTGCATTCTAGGAAAGACACGTCTAATTTGTATTACTAGTAAGCAAATCAGCAGTGTCTTGGCTGAAGGGGTAAGAATTGACTAAGAGCACAGAGACACTTTGGGGATAATGGTGGCATTGTACATTTTGATTGTGATTTTTGTTTCATCAAAATTTACTGAACTCTATGATTAATATATGTTTCATTGGTTGTAAATGAAATTATGCCTCAGTAAACCTGACTGAAAAAAAACAAATGAAACCTTAATCCACTCTTTCCTCATACTTCTGCTCATCAGAATGATATACTTCACCCTTGATACTGGCCTAGCTTCATGTTTGCTTTCTATTTAGCAGTTACATCATTGTATGTGTCCATAATTAACTGGTTTCATTTATATGCTCCCATTTAGATGATAAACTTCTAGATTCTTAGGACAGTTTTACTTATATCTTTGTGCCTTTAACAGTGGATTCTTCATAAATGCTTGTTGAATTGAGGTAAATCACTGTTTGATGAGCTATTGCATGGTGACAGTCCCTATCTCTAGGAGACAGGCTTTGAGAAGGGTGGTAAGTCGCATTGTTCAGGGTCATATCTACCAGATCCTTTTGTGTGGCTGATTGAACCTCTCTGACCAGCAGCGGGAAGTTGGCTGGGGGTACTCCTTGACAGGCCAGAGAGGGAAGGTCAATGAGATCCATGGTGCGTCAGAATCGGGACCAGGTGACCCTGCAGCCTGGGTGTTTAGGGTGGAAAGGACCAGGACATACCTCAAGCTGGAGGTTAGGAGAGGGGGGTGCAATGACAATCCCTCAGCTACAACTTTAGTGCTTTCCAGCCGTCATCCCCTGCATCTTCACATCACTTCTGCTAGGAGTCCTGCTGAGGACCTCTGACAAGTCCCAGGAACAGGGAGACAGGTTGAGTTGCAGCTGAAAATCCTCCGGAAGCAGGCACGCGGCTTGTCTGTGGGCCAGGCTGGACCTAAGTGAACAAAACTGTCAAAGCTAGACCTGTGTGGCTGTCTAGAAGCTGCAGGAGGGATAGCACTCCGGGGTCTTGTTATACTACTCCGTGTTCTGGGCCAGCCCTCGGGTCCTTACCAGGGGTAATGAGCGAGAAGAAAGCTAGGCGTCAGTGATTGTCAAGATAAGCTGTAAATCTGTTCCACCTTCTTAACCTCCCAGGCACAGAGAACTGTGCTGATGACATTGATCCTGCATTTTGTTTCCTCTCAGGAGAGCCATGAGAAGATAATGACACACATGTCAACCTCCGTGTGTGAAACTGGCAATCAGAGGATTAAACCTTGGGAGTGTCTTTTGGAAAGTCTCAAAATACGACTATGGGTTGTCTGAACTCTGCCAATTTCACCTCCTAAATGTGTGTCTTCCATCTGTGCCTCCTCTCCCCGACCTCCACCCCCAGCGCCCAGCACAAGCCTCTAGTCCTGGCTTTGGTCACTGCAGGATCCTCATTATTGACCCCCTATCTCTAATCGGTGGCCTTCTTATCCATTTGCTCTTCATTCAGAGTAATTTATGCAAAGCATAAAATGGGCTGAGACACTGCTTTGATTAATAACTTCAGATGGCTCTTCAGTGCCCGTGGGAAAAGATCTAATTTCTCAGGCTATGGGAATATTTTCAACATGCCTCCAATCCCCAAACACCTTATAATCTTACCTGTGGTGTCTCTTCAATTGGAATCCTCTTTCTCTCTGAGGAATTCTCTCCGAATTCCCAAGTCCAAAGAGAGGAATTGATGACCCCCACATCTTTTGTTAAAATCAATAGGTTTCTGGAAGCTTGTGGGTGGGTTTTTTTTTTTTTTTTGCATATCAAGTGTGTGCTCATGAACTGTCTACCTGGGGGTGGAAGTAAAGGTTTTGGGGAAGAGGAGGAAGAACTGGGTGGGCACCCAGACTCTGGACAAGTGTAGGTCTTCCCCTTCTCCACTATCCCCTCTTCTTTCCTTCTTTCCTTTTCTTCTCTTTCTTTTCAAAGCTATTTTCTTTTTAAATATTATAATAACATTTGGTTAGTTCTCCACCAGCATCTTTGAACATAATCTTAAAAGTACTTATAAAAGTCTTATAAGTGCAACAACAAAATACATGGCTAGGAAAATTTCACTGTGTGCTTTTTGGCTGCACACATAACTTTTCACTCAGTGATTTCTGAGTCGAGGAAGCAGACTGAAGCTGTGTTGTTATTCAGTTGCAAGTCGTGTCTGGCTCTTTGTGACCCCATGGATGGCAGCATGCTGGGTTTCCCTGTCCTGCAAGACTAAAGGTTACTTATAACCAACTCAACCCCATGGAGAATGGAAATAGAGGAATTAGAAGAATCAAGAGAGATCATCATGTATTTTAAAAGAATGACCACTGAAGCTCAAAGAGACAAGAAGAGATCAGCAGAACTGGTTATAATGATCCTGAAACCAGTGAAGTGTTTTGGAGCACACCAAACCCTTTCCTGCCCCAGGGCCTTTGCCAGTGCTGTGGCCTCTGGGACTGCATCCCTCACTCCTTTCTGACTTTCTGATCCTTTCAGACCCACCTTCCTTCTTTTCTTCCTTCCTTCTGCCTTCTCCATTTTGAAACACATCTATTCATCCAAATTGTTGCTTTATCGTCACTAAACACACCCCTGTTTTTGACTGAACCTGGTATTCCACTACGGAACTTTTCAAAACCAAATTCCTGAAATTTTAACAGTGATGAAGAAATAAGCCTCAGCGTCTGAGAGGCCCGCTCACCAATGTTGTTTTCATTTTCTCCTCTTTGTTTTCATTCAGATGCCAGAGCAATTTGCATCTCCTTCTGAGTGCTCCCTATAGAAAAGCTAAGTGTTTCAAATAGGATGGGCAAGATTCAAGGCACTGCTCCACATCCCAGCAAGTTAAGGACATACCATCTGACCATTAGCACCCCGCTGGGCCTCAGAAGGACCGTTTTGCCTCGGCTGAATGTCATTTCAGCCAGTAACAATTATTTACTTCTGGAAAAAAATTTGCTAAGGGATGTGGAGCCAACTGGTGCTTTCGATTTCAAGACCTGCTTGGTTATTCCTAAATTTCAGCTTGGGAAGGAAATTTGCAATTACCTCTCGAGAACACACCATTTCACAGGAACCATAACGACATTTCACCGCGAGAAGAGAGCCTGTTTTATTGTGTGATGTGCCACGAGGTTCCTCATCAAGGAAACGGCTTTTCTCAGACTCAATTTACCGTAGGTGCTGCAAAACTCACCAGTTCTCCAAGTCTAAGCCTTTTCATCATATAAAATTTATGCTAAATTCACAGTTCTCTTATATGCAAATAAGAAATTAAAAAAGAACACAAATTTCCAACCCTCCATAATTTCCACAGTTCTTTCCAGCAAAACAAAAATTATTTTTTAAAATAATTTTAAAGCACTCTATCTTCAGTTATGGTGGTTACCCTATCTCCACTGTACTATTTGCAAGCTTAACTTGAGCTTTTCTGCTGTCTGAATGGTCCTTGGGGACTGCAGTGTGAATCCCTACACTGTTTTGCACACTGTCTTTCATCTAGTAGATATAATTATGTGTTATATATGGTTATATATGAATTTTATATTATAATAGTATTGAATAAATTAGTGACAATTCATGAATTATGAATTATATACATGTGTTTGTGCATTTATATGTATATAACCTACAGGCTCCTAGAAGTCTTTCTCAATTCACCCAGTTAACGCCAAATAAGCTGGAAGCACTAGACATATTAAGAGTCAATGGAACATGAGTGGACCTAGAGACTGTCATACTAAGTGAAGACAAACACCATATGATATCACTTATATGTGGAATCTTTAAAAAATGATACAACCAAAATTATAAACGAAACAGAAATAGATGTACAGACATAGAAAACATGATTACCAAGGGGGAAAGGGTGAGGAGAGAGAAATTAGGAGTTTGGGATTATTATAAACACACTATTACATATACAATAATCACCAAGGAGTTACTGTACAGCACAGGAAACTGTACTCAATATCATAACCCACAATGGAAAACAATCTACAAAACAAATAGATAAACTTTGTCACTTTGCTCTATACCTGAAACCAACACAACATTGTAAATCAACCATGCGTGAAGTCATTTCAGTCGTGTCCGACTCTTTGTGACCCTATGGACTGCAGCCCACCAGGATCCTCTTCAACTAAAAAAAATTAAAATATATAAACTCTTCCCTTCTCCCAATCCCTTTTTTTTGTTTAAATTGCAGTCTTTTACCACCTGTGACAATTGTCATTTTATATAGAACTCAGTAGACCAAGGCTTTTGTTTGACTTAGTTTGGTTTTGGTAGGAGAAATACCTGTGAGCCTAAAGAAGTATAATTTAATGTAGCTGTTAGATTTGCTGGTCTTGTAGAAATATAGCCTAAATTGTTCTTTATAGGAAGAACTTCATCCTGGTCTTTCTATAAGCTCTGTAGTAGGACCTTTAGATTATCACCCTGATTGCTCTCTGTGCTCAGAGCTCTCAGAGACAGCTCAACTCATTCTTCCATGAGTTTCTACAATGTTGTCCAGCAGAAATACAGTGGTATGGAAAAACCAAGCCCTTGGACAATCCAGCCATAGTTGTCAACTGCAGGCTTCTTTTTTTCTCTCACCAACTTCCTCCTTCTCAAGGCATCCTCAAGTGATACAAGAGTCAACTCTTAGTACAAATTTGTCTAATAGAGGTGCGTGTAAATGTTTTAGCATGTGTGTGCACGTGCATTGTCTATTTTTCTGTACAACAAAGTATTATTTACATATCACGAGGTAGGGGTTATTGTCAGTATACTTTATGCAAATTTAAGCCTGGTAATCTAACACAAAGAGGTCAGACGTTAACAGGATTCAGTGGAGTTCAAATATTTTTCACAGTTGTTCCTTGACGCTGGTCTTAGATGTAAGTCTCATTCCTGTTACTATTATGTGTCTGTAAGTACATCGACACAGGCCACCAGACCTCACAGTCTTTACCTGCAAAGCGGGAAGGACATCTCCCTTTATGGCATGGTGTGATATGCTTAGTTGCCCAGTCCTGCCTGACTCTTTGCAACGTCATGGACTGTAGCCCACCAGGTTCCTCTGTCTATGGGGATTCTCCAGGCAAGTATACTGGAGTGGGTTGCTATGCCCTCCTCTAGGGGATCTTCCCAACCCAGGGATTGAACCCAGGTCTACCGCATTGCAGGCAGATTCTTTACCTTCTGAGCCACAAGGGAAGCCCATGGTGTGATGATGTTGTGTAAAACTGAATAGGGGAGTACTTTGAAAACTCAAAGGCTTTAAGGCATCCTTATAATTATACTGCTATCCTGGCACCCAGCTATGGGTGTGGATTGCTTGCTTCAGAATAAGGTTATGGTAGGGAATAAGGAAGAAAAAAAAAGCAGTATGTATGAGAGTAGGAGAAAAAAAAATGGAGCAGAAACAGCTGGAGGACCTGCACCAAACTTGGTGACCTGACATTAGAGCGTAGAGACGACTCCAGAGGTGGGGGTGGTTGGATGTGGAAGGTTACCCAAAGAGCTCAGAGGTTACTAAGAAAAGTGGGCATTTGATCAGCTCAGAATCCTAGTGACCATCAGGGTGTGAATTCAGGAGGATTTTGTTGGTTGGTTATTTTGTCTTTTTTTTTTTATAACATAGTTGATATTTCCTACTTGTCACTGTTGGAGCCCACTTACCTTATGGTATCAGGATTAAGGGTCAGCATCTTAATACATATGAAAAAAGCATCTCTTTATTGTCAGAGAAACAAACAGATTTTAAAATTATGAACATTGATTGCGACATTAAAACTAGACTGTTTTTATTCTCTTGGAGTATTTAGTAGAAAGGATGTATCCATCTCTCCCTGAAGCAGTCTTTCAGTTTTTCCTGAGTCTCTTGCTTTCCATCAATAGATCTTTGATTATCAGACAAGTTTTGAGGTTTATCATGAATTAGGAATGAGGTAGACTTCTGAGATGTAAAATGAATAGAAAGACTGTTGACACCAGCTGTATTAAGGAGAGGGTCCAGCATGAGTCACTTTTCTATGATGAAATGTTTCTTTCTAAGACATGCCGAATCCTCTTGTCTGCCTCTATGCTTTCACGGGATCATGGCCCTGTCCTTAACTCTCTATTTCCTGTTGCTCTGCTTTTGTCTGGACCTGCATTCTAGTTCGTCATCTCTGAGTCATATGCTCTTTGAACATTTTATGGCACCAACAAACTTTCCCAAGTTCACTCTCTGTCTATGACACTGGGATTCTCCTTCACAGGCTTCCACCTGGCAAAATCACAGTGCCCAGATTCACTGTAGCATTCAGATGAGTCTGTCTCATTTGTCTTTCTCAACTAAACATGTTTTCTTTAAATTTAGTTGCCTGGATGGAAACGTAAATTTTTAAATATCCCAAGTGTGAATCACTAAGCCCTGGTGATTAGCCTGTAGTGGAATTTTTGCACTTCTTATAGTTTACAAAGGTAAAACAAACCCATGATGGTTGGAGAGAAGTGAAATTATGTGCGATAGATGTATCTCCACTATGATATTCTAAATCGCCATCCTAACCCCAAACCATGCACTCTGCATTGTGTATATAAATATATTTGTTTTTGTGCTGGTCTCTTTCCATCGCATTTCCAGAAAAGGATAATTTTCCCAAACAGATCAGCCTGCCAACAGATGATGGCAAACTAGCAAACAATACATATCGCTACAGTTGTTGGATCCGTGGTGTGACACGCTGCACAATCAGTAGAAATTACAAGGTTGTAATTTGTCTGTGTTTCCCTCAATATATGGAAGCCTGAACTCGGGCAGAGAGGTGGATTGACTTCAAAATGGCCAGACTGTCTACACTTAAGACAAAGGGGCTGCCGCAAACCAGCTCAAGTTTTAGTTCAGTTTAAATGCAAGATATTCATATTGCAAGTTATCCTTAACTTTCCATAGCTCTTCAGAGTACTGTGATCATCACTTTTTCTCACAGGTCTGGCTCACAAACCTTGAACTAGAAGCACATAGAGGGAATAATGATGAAATGAGATAAAGAAAAGCCACAGTTTTGTGATGTCGAGGGAAATTGCAAGATTACAGAGGAAAAAAATGAATCAGAAATAACAAGCAATCAGTGACTTCAAACGGATATCATTCAACTCAGCACAACAGACATTTCTTGAAGGAAAAGCTGAAGGACGGCTAGAATGAGAAGATGGTTCCCGAACCGTTTTGTTCCAATCTCATTTACTGTGAAGATAAATGGTGGTGAAAGATGGTCTGGTTTCCTTTTCCAGAAACCAGGAAGTGCAGGCGAAGATGTTATTTCTACTGCTGCCCCGGTTGTTAGGACTTCTTTGACAAGTTCTCATGTAATAGCTTTTTAGGTTTTCCTAGTTAACTACTTTCAACTACAGTTTCTCATTTTTTTCCCCACAGTTTTCATTAGTTATATATTTAATACATAGTAGTGTACATATTGGAGAAAGAAATACAACCCACTCTGGTATTCTCACCTGGGAAATCCAATGGACAGAGGAGCTTGGTAGGGTGCAGTCCATGGGGTCACAGAGAGTTGGATACTACTGAGTGTCTTTCAGTTCATATAAAAATATCTGTATGTGTGTGCATGTGTTTGTATGTTTACAGGCATATTTTAATCCATATGCCAGCAGTAGTTGTTAGTATTAAAAGCACCTTAATTGTGAATATGCAACCCCAGGGTAATTCCTATTTAAAACAGTCTAATCAAAAACCAACATCACAAGAATGTAAAATGGTACAGCCACTTTAAAAGACAGTTTGGCAGTTTCCTACAAAACTAAATATATTTTTACCATATGACCAGCAATTGTGTTTCTTGGTATTTACCCAAAGGAGTTAAAACTTATGTCCACACAAAAACCAGCACACAGATGTTTATAGCAGCTTTCCTCATAATTGCCAAAACTTGGCCCAAAGAAGACGTCTTTCAGTGGGTGAGCTGATGAATCTGGAGTCTTGGTGGTATATGTCTTGCTCTCCTTCTCCTGATCCCCACCCTACCCATCCACCGGCTACACGGTAATTTTGAGTTTGAACCTGTCCAATCCCAGGCCCTTGGTCCAGAATGAGGCTATATAAGAATTCCTCCACTCTTCATCCCCTTTCACGTAAAAACCAACTTGCTCCTTAGAAGAAGGCAGGCTATAAATATTCAAAATTTGTTTTTAAAATGCCTGTCCTTATTCCCTTTCTGCTCTGTTTTGAGATGGATGTGACTCATCTTACCGAGAACCCAGTCAGTATAACAAGATACCCTAAATAGACATGAGGAAGAATGTGAATCGGGTTAAACAAAAGGAAAGTGAGTAAAGGGAAGCAGGATGGATTCAGAAGCGTTCACACACAGATTCACATTAAGCTTCTGGGCATCCAGTGCCAAGATGCAAACACGATCTGTAATGCGTCACAGAGCCCAAAAGGTAGAAAGACAAAGTCTTTGCTCCTAAAAAACACCATAGCTTCTGATAATGAAACTTGAGCAGAGATGTCATCGTTATTCTTACAGATACATGGTATCACATAATCAGCAAAGTCCATGATGACATCTTTACAATAAACACAAGGCTAAGTTTTATGGGGCTACTTTTAATAATATATTTCAGTTGTTTCCACCACATGAGAAATAAAGTAAAAAAAAAACCCAAAAAACAAAAAGCCCAGCAAATTAGGAACAGCAATCTGTGGGTTGTTGGGAAGGAGAGGTAGTA
The DNA here is from genome assembly GCF_019320065.1 of Cervus canadensis. Lineage (NCBI taxonomy): Eukaryota > Metazoa > Chordata > Mammalia > Artiodactyla > Cervidae > Cervus > Cervus canadensis. The sequence goes on along the minus strand of NC_057390.1, from coordinate 85,078,481 downwards.
TGCTGGCTCTCCGTCTCTGGTTCTTCAGCTCCATGGACTTCAGGGTACTTGGAGCTGAGATCCCAGACTACAGGGCTTCACTGAGCCCACAGAGAGGGTGTCTTTATGCTACAAGATTGGTTTCTATAGTGTCTATTAAAAAAAATTAGATTCTAAAATAAAAACTAGGCAAGTTCACATACAAATCCAGGTATTTTTAAGTAAATAATTTATTTTCACTGTCAGAAAAATTAATGTATCGTTGGTATGCAATATGTTCAGGTGTACAACCTACCAATTTGATATTGTATACATTGCAAAATGATCACCACAATAAGTCTAGCGAACATCAGCCACCATGTGCGGGTCGCTTCAGTCATGTCTGACTCTCTGTAACCCCATGGACTGTGGCCCATTAGGTTCCTCTGTCCCTGGGGTTTTTCAGGCAAGAATACTAGAGTGGATTGTGGTGCCCTCCTCCAGGGGATCTTCCCAGCCCAGGGATCGAACTTTCACCTCTTATATCTCCTGCAGTGGCAGGCGGGTTCTTTACCACTAATGCCACCTGGGGAGCTCCACCAGTCACTGAATATAGTTATAAAAGAAAAAAAAAACCTCCAGATTTTCAGCAACTGTTGTGAACACTGACAACACTGTTTTTGTTCCCACAAAGGAATCCCTTTTGGAGAGCTCCTCCAGTTGTATTCGCCCTGCATGCACTCCCCTGCTGGGCTGGGGGGCCATCCCTTCACACCCAGTGCAGGGGAGACCCATGTCACTCACCATGTGGCCTCTGTCCCAGTAGATCTTCACGTTGATGACCTTTTATTAACACTGCTCCTCTCTGCCCAGCTCTGTAAAGGTTTTGAATGACTCGAGTCTAAGATCGCTCCTCCTTCAGCTCCCAGACCTGTTGCCAGCCGAGTGTGAACCTCTGTTCCCAGCTTCAGCAGAGCTGGTAGAGTCCAGTCCTCAGCACGGGTTGCATTGACTAGAGGGTTCAACCACAGAACTTGTTCCTGATTCATGCTCCCCACACACTTGAGAGAAACGGCCCGTTCTTACCAACAGCAGTGACTCAACGAGGCACTGATTTCTAATAAGAGGGGGATGCAGAGTTGTTGACAAACAGTGTTACTTTGGGGATACATTCTAGGATTTTCTTCTGGGTTGGGTATGAGGAATTGGGTGATGGGTAGGGCTATATTTTGAAAAGTACCAAAGGGATGATGTGGTAAAGAATCTGCCTGCAATGAGGGAGAGGCGGGTTCAGTCCCTGGGTTGGGAAGATCCCTGGGAGAAGGAAATGGCAACCCACTCCAACATTCTTGCCTAGAAAATCCCATGTCCAGAGGAGTCTGGCGGGCTACAGTCCATGGGGTAATAGAGAGTCCAACAACACTGACTATACATGGAAAAGGATGGTATGTTCCCGTCCGCCAGCTAAAAAACAGTGCTATCCTTTGCGAATCACTGCTTAGTGTATAATGAATTAATGTTTTCATGTAAAAATGTTCATTAAAAGGTAAACGCAAGCAATTACTTTTTAAAAACCAATATTCTCTTAATTAGAACTCGTTAACCAAATAGTTCCCTCAGAGAATACTTACAGGTGTGTACTTATTTTGGGGCATCTAAAATTTTCTCTACCAAATGGATCCTTGCTAAAAATGAATACGCTTACAGAAGTGGCTACTTCTTATGCATGAAATTGCCTGGGCACTGGGGAATCAGGATGAAATAATGATAAAAACACAAAGTAAAAAAATTTTTCCCATTGATTTGATCCAGTTAAGCTTTTGCACAATTTAAGTTTCACATCTTAGAGAAGTAAGTGTTGTCGATCTTTTTTTTCCAATTAGTAAATTACCATATGTCAATATTCTATACATTCTTTAGAACAGATTTTTGTCACGTTTTACATCAGTTTAAAATAATCTACTTCAAATCATTCAAGAATCGTGAATATTTATTGAGTTTATTGGATCAGATTTCAGTTTTCTTCAAAAGATACTTTTTTTTTAAAGCTTTGCCTGATCCACTGTAATTAAAATTCAAGCATTGCCAAAATCCTTTTAAAACTAACCATTAAACCCTTTAGACTATACCCTTCATCTTTCTCTGATACAGCATACAACATGAAACAAAAGAAATGTAAGTAATATATATACCTTGGAATTATTATAATTCAGTGCTTTCAGGTAATGTAATTGTGGCATATTTTTTTTTTCAAGTGTGTTTTTGTCCTTAAAATTCATTCATTCTGTTTTGTCTTCTGCACCAGTTCCCGAAGGCCACTACCTTCCCATTAGTGATCTCTCAGTGCATCTCTTTCCTGGGTCTTTGATCTGTCATGAACTTTCACATGTACTTTTCGATGGTATTCTGGGTCCCTGCAATGCTTCCCACCTCCCTACACACTCAAAATGTAAAAGGACACACTTTTTAAGGGCTGCTATATGCACAGGTGTCTTTTTATTGAAGGACCTTATTAGAATAAAGGTTCACAATCGTCTTCCTGTACTTTGCTACCTTAACAGCTCTCAGTTTCATCCTTTTTGTTGTTGCTTTTTTTTTTTTTTTTGGTAAATTGGGTCACAGATGTTTTATGGCTGCAAAATGCTTTGAAACTTTTTCATATGATCAGTGGGAAAAGATGCCTCTTCAAAATTCGTGCTGAAATAATTAAGCTTTTTAATTTCACTGTCAATTTATCAGCACGTGATAAATCTCTCTTTATACTGCCTGCTTCTACACACATGACTTCTCAGGCCATTTACTTCCTCAGGGTGTCTAGAGTGTCTTCCTAGTGTTGCTCAGCATGCATTACGGAGACAAGAACGTCGGTGGGCCAGCTCACCCCAGTTCACGCTCCCTGGAAGCTGAAGCAGCCAGACCCCGGCCACCCCGCAGGGACGGTGCCCTGCAGCCATGGCCTACGATCAGGGAGCCTGCCTCTTCCTGACTCGGTTCCCTTTGTGCCCAGGACTGGAAATCTCAGCTCATTCCAGAGAACGTGCTGTCCTTGTGGACACAGCACATTCCAATCAGTTTTACTCTACGTGCTGCACGGCAGTGAAGGAGGTAAAGGTTCTGCAGGATTCAGGCTCCGATCAGGCCCCAGCTCTGCTCGCAGCTCCATGAGAGCCTGTGCAAGTCCCTTCATGTTTATGACCTTCAGTTTCCTCACAGCAAAAATAAAGGATCCTCAAATGGCTCTTGGGAGGGCCACAGGTATGTAGAGATTCTGTATGGGTGCCTGACACACAGTGAACATTCAGTCAACATCAACTCCTTTAAACAGTGGTTTTCAGTCTGTCCACTTGGAATTTGTTGAACTGTTCCATGCTGCTGATATGGTCAGATTGTGGAGCTACGAGGATCAATACCTACAGTTCAGTTCAGTTCAGTTCAGTTGCTCGGTCATGTCCGACTCTTTGTGACCCCATGAACCGCAGCATGCCAGGCCTCCCTGTCTATCACCAACTGCTGGAGTCTACCCAAACCCATGTCCATTGAGTCGGTGACGCCATCCAACCACCTCATCCCCCGTCATCCCCTTCTCCTCCTGCCCTCAATCTTTCCCAGCATCAGGGACTTTTCCAATGAGTCAGCTCTTCGCCAAAGTATTGGAGCTTCACCTTCAGCATCAGTCCTTCCAATGAACACTCAGGACTGATTTCCTTTAGGATGAACTAGTGGGGTCTCCTTGCAGTCCACAGGACTCTCAAGAGTCTTCTCCAACACCACAGTTCAAAAGCATCATTTCTTCGGCACTTGGCTTTCTTTATAGTCCAACTCTCACATCCGTACATGACTACTGGTAGAACCATAGCCTTGACTAGACAGACCTTTGCTGACAAAGTAATGTCTCTCTTTTTAATATTCTGTCTAGGTTGGTCATAACTTTCCTTCCAAGGAGTAAGCACTTTTAATTTCATGGCTGCAATCACCATCTGCAGTGATTTTGGAGCCCCCCCAAAATAAAGTCTGCCACTGTTTCCACTGTTTCCCCATCTATTTGCCACAACATGATGGGATCGGATGCCATGATCTTATTTTTATGAATGTTGAGCTTTAAGTCAACCTTTTCACTCTCCTCTGTGCAAGAAGGTGGGGAAACAGAGGTAAGGAGGGAAGAATGAATGTCCTTGAAATCTTCCTTCTCCAAGCTTATAAAACAAGTTAGACAAGTTTCATTTCACATATTTTCCTTTGAAACAATATACTTCAGTGGGAAATCCCCCAGAAGAACGATAGACCATTTCCTCGGAAAAAAAGATCAATTGCTAAGTGCGTGTTCTTGGGTTGACCTCCCTTTACTTATACCAACTCTGTTTAGGGTGACAGGGTGGCCTGTGTGCTATGTCCGCATATGCCAGCTGCCTCTGCTTCCTTCTGGGAGCTTTCCCTGGGTCGCTCTCTGCCTGGTTGGGGTCCTGGATGATCTAAACGGAACACTTCTGTGTCCTGATGTTTCTTTCCAGCCCATGAAAAAGCCACCCTAAATAACAGGTGGATGTTGGCTGCCTTGAGCAGGTAGCAGGACCTGTTGGGCTCTGAGCTATGGAATATAAGCTCAGGGGCTTAAAGATACACATAGCTTAGCTGGTTCCTTAGTTTAGGATCTCAGGAGGCTGCAGTCAAGACATTGGCCAGGCTGGGCTCTCCTCTAGAGACCCCACTGGGGAAGAAGCTCCCTGCTCACATGGTTGCTGCCAGTACTCAGTTACTTGTAGTCGCAGGACTGACAGCTCTTACATTTTTCTAGCTATGGGTCAGAGGCTATTCTCAGCATCAAGAAACTATTTGAGGCTCCTAGCATCTTCTCATGGTTCCTTTCCATGTGGGCTTTCAAAACATCGCTGCTCACATGATCAAGACAGCCAAGCAGCTCTAGACGGAGTCTTCAAGGAAGAGTCTTACACAGCATAACCACAGGAGTGCTATGAGCCATGTTTCTGTTTGGAATGGTGGTAGCTTAGTTGCTCAGTCATGTCCAACTCTTGTGACCCCATGGACTGTAGCCCTCCAGGATCCTCTGTCCATTGGATTTCCCAGGCAAGTATTCTGTATGTAATAGCACAACTTTAAGCCTAGATATTGGGAGGTGTAGAGGAGGAAGGAAAGGACATTTAGGCTTAGCTGATGACATCTATAGCTCACCCCCACAGACATGTTGTAGGAGACAACGTGCATCTTGTTTAATTATCTCACTCAAAACTATAAAGTTCTTTTGTCTTTCTTGTGAACTCCCTGAGTTACCTACCCTAGAAAACAAACTTCTCTTTCCATGGATCCAGCTTGGCACCTGGGAAGTGTTCATTTCTGAATTAATTTCTAGGACAGAGAATTCTGGGAACCATTTCAGAGAAGTCGGGAAAACCTATCCTGTCTATTTTGGGTGGAAACCTGGGCATTTTGTCTTCGGCGTCTCTTACTGCACCTTTCTGCATGCATCTCCCTTCTGTCTGTGTCTGTCCTCTCTCTCCTCGGCTCTTTGTTCTGCTTCTCTTGGTACCACCCCTCCCCCGCCCCAGCACACTGCTCTCAGATTCTAGTGTGGTATAGTCGCTAAGGTGTGCCTGACTCTTGAGACCCCAAGGACTGTAGCCTACCAGGCTCCTCTGTCCATGGGATTCTCCAGGCAAGAATGCTGGAGTGGGGTGCCATTTCCTTCTCCGGGTCAGATTCTATTGGAACAAACCTAAATCCCATTGCCCTTGCAGATGGGTCTCAGGTAGCACATCTCTCTCTCTCCTTGAGCTCCTCAGCTTCTACCAAACTGCCAACATTGCCATAGCCACCACTGGCCCACTGGTTATCCTACCAGTTAAGATAGTTAAATTATATATAGCTTTCTGGAGATATTGTGTCCAAGCAAAGAAGTTGCATCACTTAGCTGGGTTCCTTAGTAGACTATAGGGCTTACTTGGTGGCTTAAACAGTAAGGAATATATCTGCAATGCAGGAGACCTGGGTTCAATCCTTGGGTCGGGAAGATCCCCTGGCGAAGGGAATGACTACCCACTCCAGTATTCTTGCCTGGAGAATCCCGTGGACAGAGGATCTTGGTAGACTACACTCAGTCCATGGGGTCAGAAAGAGTTGAACACAACTGAGTGACTAACACTTTCTTTAGTAGACTATAGTAGAAGAAACACTTCTGGGTAGTTGGACCTTTTAGCATCTTTAGTCACAGGACAAGGTTGATATGAGCCCTCTGCAGGCTGCATATTTCTTTCTCTATGACATTTGAACAGAAATGTTGCTGACAGAGCCTCCTACTCCCATGAGTGTGGCACTATCTGTCTTCTCCTAGGTACGGATGCTACAGCAGAATTCCTGGATCTTGATGGGAGGTTGCTACTAAACAGGGGAAAAGATTATGCATAAATCTGCTTCTCTAAAACCCTAATGCTTCAGAAAATCCCCTTGAGAGTGCTGGCAGCCTATTCTGCTAGTTCCTTTTCCTTATTTCCTCATTCATCTACTTAATAAACATTATTGAGTACCCAAGATATACAAGGTATCATAATATAGAAATATTTTGGCCACCTGATGCAAAGAACTGACTCATTGGAAAAAACTTTGATGCTGGGAAAGATTGAAGGCAGGAGGAGAAGGGGTGACAGAGAATGAGATGGTTGGATGGTGTCACTGATTCAGTGGACGTGAGTCTGAGCAAGCTCCGGGAGATGATGAAGGACAGGGAAGCCTGGTGTGCTGTAGTCCATGGGGTCGCAGAGAGTTGGACACGACTGAGTGACTGAACAATAATGAAAATATAGAAATCAGAAAAAGAAACTGTTTTTCCTGTAATGAAGAACTTTAGTCTTTTGTTATTTATTTATTTTTCTAATTGGAGGATAATTACTTTACAGTATTGTGATGCTTTTGCTATACATCAACATGAATGGGACATAGGTATACATCATTAGTCTCCTCCCTCTGGATTCTCCCTCCCTCTTCCCTCCCTTTCCCATCCCTCTGGTCTCAGAGCACCAGATTTGGGTTCCCTGCTTCAAACATCTAACTCCCACTGGCTATCTGTTTTACATGGTAATGTACATGTTTCAATGCTGTTCTCTCAAATCACCCCATCCTCTCCTTTTCCCACAGTGTCCAAAAGTCTGTGTCTCCTTTGCGGCCCTGCATGTAGGATCGTCAGTACTATCTTTCTAGATTCCATATACACGCATTAATATACAATATTTGTCTTTCTCTTTTCTGACTGACTTCACTGTGTATAACAGGCTCTAGGTTCATCTACCTCATTAGAACTGACTCAAATGCGTTTCCTTTTAATAGGTGAGCAATATTGCATTGTGTATGTGTAACCACAACTTCTTTATCCATTCGTCTGTTGGTGGACATCTAGGTTGCTTCCAGGTCCTTGGTATTGTAAACACTGCTGCAAGGAACATTGGGGTACATGTGTCTTTTTCAATTTGAGTTTCCCCTATTTTGTTTTTATAGTTTGTTGTATAAGTTACATAGAAAATTGTGCAGCTCCTTAATAAATTCCATGTGACTTTTCTAATGGAAATGTAGGGGAATTGTTCTGGAAACAGCTGGAAATGAGCTGTTGTGGTTGTGCTACAGCAGAAGGCTTCAGAGAGCAGAGAGTCCTCAAATATAGTCCTCTTAGGTGAAGAGAGACTCCTGGCTGAGGTGGAAACTGTCCTTTCATTTCTTAGAAGACAAAGGAGACTCTAAGAGTATTCATCAAATGGAAAAATATCACTGCATGTAGAATGAAAAGACAAGAGATTATCTTCAATTCTGCCATTTACTAGTTGTGAGGTTGTGAGCAAGTATTCCTGAGTCTTAACATCCTCACCTACAATAGGACGGCAGCAGCCCATTTCAATTAGACAACATTGACTCTAACAAATTCAATCAAAAGGACATTTATCAGAAAGATAATCGGAGGGGAGCTCCCAGAATCAACAAATGGCTGGAGAATCATGTAAGACAAAAACCAAGGCGGTTAGGATTAGCGTGTGTAAGCTAGTATATACAGGATGGATAAACACCAAGGTCTTACTGTAGTACAGCACAAAGAACTATATTCAATATTCTGTGATAAACCATAATGGAAAAGAATATTAGAAAAAGAATATATTTGTATACATATGTGAATCATTTTGCCATACAGCAGTAATTTAAGAAAAACATTGTAAACAACTATACTTTAATAAAAAATAAATTTAAAAAATCAAGGGAGTTGTCAAGGACTCTGTTCATGCTCAGTTGTGTCTGACACATTTGAACAGAATGTTCAGTTCTGTTCATGTGACCATGTGACCCCATGGACGTTAGCCCGCCAGCCTCCTCTGCCCATGGGATTTCCCAGGCAAGAATACTGGAGTGGGTTGCCATTTCCTTCTCCAGGGGATCTTCCCCACTCAGGGATCGAATGTGCGTCTCTGGTCTCTCCTGCATTGGCAGGCAGATTCTTTACTGCTGCACCTTTCAAGGACTAGGAAGAGAAATGGAGCATTGACACATGGGTCTCTGCACTGCTGTTGCATCAACCCTGACCTCCAAGATCCCCTTCTATTTTTTGCTATCGCTTTCTCAATATTGGGATTCCTAGACACTGCTGACTGGTCATGCTCTGGATTTCTGAACACCCAAAGCAGGAAAAAGGGGCTAAAGGTATCCTTCTGCCAAGAGAGGTCAGGAAGCTAGGGAACAGGGGTCCCTAGAGGTCTCTGATGACCGCTGGCTACCCTACAGAGTATAGTGCTGGCCAAATGCATTATAGCAAATGTGAAATCATTTAATAAACATTAATTTCATACAAGCTACGAGTCCTTGTATATTCAAGGTGTCTTTGTTTTGAATATGATTACCTGACAATAGATTTAACTAATGTGATTTGGTAGATGCGAGCAGAAGGGTTTCTATAGCAATCAACTCCATTCAGAATCTGTACAAACGCCACTTTCTTTAGGGACTGCCTAGGTACATGGTGACACGCTGAGCTTAGATGCCCGTGTGCTTCCAAGCTTCCTACCACAAAACCAAACTTGCTTGTTCATTTTCTACCAGGAGTTGTGAATGACAAACAGCTGTTGAAAAACAGCATTTTGATGAGAGGTATAAATGATGCAGAAACATATGGATACATTTTTTCTTTAAAATAAACACAGACATTAAATCAAAGGGGAAAATTTGATTGACAGAAAGTATTCTGTTGCAAAGGACTGAAGTGCTTATGAACTAAGGTAGAATGTTCCTCATGTTTCTGTTAGGCATGGACAGACATCCAGGGTTGGCTTTGCCAAGTGACCAAGGTCTCTTGGAGCCTGTGTGAGCAAAAGGGACTTGTGCCATGCTTGCATCTGGCCCTATTGAGAGGGCCTTTCCCAGGCTCCCTTCCTGTTTGTGCCAACTGAACCCACATATGGCGGTGACCTGGCTTCCACCATGAAGACAATGGCAACCTGTAGGGCAAGGGTCAGCCAGCGTTTACTGCAATGGGTCAGAGAGCAAATATTTTAGACTTTGCAGGATACACATTCTTTACAGTCAATAATCAATTCTGTTCTTGCCACTAGAAAGAAATCACAGACAATGTGCAACAAAAGACCGTTTTCCAACAAAACCTTATTTACTGAAGCAGCGTACAGGGAAAGCTGTATGCTGACCCCTGTCCCAGGGGATGGAGGGCAGAGGATGGAGGAGCAAAGTTTTGGAAAAGATCTGGTTCTATGATGGACCCTGAGGGACAAGGATTCCCTAACCTCTTGTTTTGCTAGCATTAGGAATGCCATCATGAAACAAGCAAACTGTTCTACTCTTTAAGCTATAGATTTGCAAGAGTCTCTGCTAGAGAAGCCTATCGTTACCCTGACTTTAAATAAAATGAAGATACAAATAAAATAGCTTTTTAGGAGACCTTCATGATTAGTCAGATCAGTTAGTAAAATTTGTGCCCTAGACACAACCTAGGACAGAACCACATGTGAATCCATTAGTATCCTCTGTGGTACCTAGAATGGATTGTGCACATAGTAAGTGTTTACATTATGTGTCTACCTGGCTTATTATTTTGTGAAAGTATTAGTCTGTCAGTCGTGTTCAGCTTTTTACAATTCCATGGATTATAGCCCACCAGGCTCCTCTTTCCACGGAATTCTCCAGGCAAGCATACTGGAGTGGGTTGCCATTTCCTACTCTAAGGGATCTTCCCAACCCTGGGATTGAACCTGGGTCTCCCACACTGCAGGCAGTTTCTTTTACCATCTGACCCACCATTATTATTTTATATTATCTTTGGAACTGCTATTAGAACACCTGATGGTCCAAGCTACTTACATGAAATTGTGCTCAGAGAGAAATAATAGCTGGGCCCAGATTTGGGTAACAGAGAATAGTTCAGTGCCCCATGTTATGAAAAAGGTATACATATCCTAATGTACCTGGAGTGATAGGCCCCGGCTATGCCAAGGGAAGTATGGTAGGATTGAGAATAACAGAAGAAAAACACACCAACTCCAGCTTTCATCAGCTGGAAGGAAACATACAGAAGAACTGACTTTGAGGGGGCTTTTCTGCAGGCTCAGTGGGTAAAGAATCTGCCTGTGATGAAGGAGACACAGGAAACAAGAGTTCAATCCCTGAGTTGGGAAGTTTCTCTCTGGAGGAGAAAATGGCACCCCACTCCAGTATTATTGCCTGAAAAATTCCATGGACGGAGGGACCTGGTGGACTTCAGTCCATGGGGTTGCAAAGAGTCAGACATGACTGAGCATGCACGCGCGCGCGCACACACACACAGTAGATTTACAATATCGTGTTAGTTTCAGGTCCACAACACAATGATTCAGTTATCCAGCCGCCTTACTTTAGAAACACCGGTGTTCCCACTTGACCTGAGATGTTCAGAAAAGGATTGGAGTTCTGATATCTTCAAAGGCTCCAGATCAGCACATTACATCTTCCTGAAAGCAGAGTGACACAGCGGGTAAAGGCTCCTTTTGTTTGTGTTGTTAACAGCAGATGCTGCAAAGCGACATCACACACGCCTGCTAAATATTATCAAAACAATTATTCATGTCCTCATCTCCGCTCAGTGTACCGGAGCGAGCTGTGCCACAGACCCTGCAGAGATGGCCTCGTGAGTGCTTCAGCAGAGCCTGGATCCCGGGTAATAAATCATCCCCGACTGACTGAAAGATAAGGGAGCCTCACTTTGGACGACTCTGGGAGAACGGAGATTCTAATCACCCAGGAGTTCCAGGCACCGGATCTGATCCTATTTCTTGTTTCTCAGAATGTCCAGAGCAGAAGCAGAGTCTTGTCTCCTGCTACACAGAGATGGTTCAAGGTGCAGAGGGATTTCCAGGACCAACTCGTAGCTCCCCTGGGAATTGTTTTCAGCCAACCGAGCAGCGAAGCCAAAACATGCGATAGCATCACAGGATGTTTAGGTCTAATAATGTTATTACTCATTTTCTAGACTTCAACAAAGAGATACAAAATGTTCCAAGAAATGACCTTTGTTCTGGGTTTGAATTTTTAAAAGCTTTGTTGCAAAGTAAAAAATTTAATTGGGAGACTGTTGCGGTAAAAGGTTGGATGCTGCAGTGTCCCCTTAAGGATCACTTAGTTAAGAGACCCTGGAGTGTTACTCACATTTTTTGTGCCTCAATTTTCACATCTATAGGATGGGGATTGCGAGTGTCTGACTCACAGGGTTGTTGCAAGTATTAAAGGAGTTAAAATGTAATGCCTTTAGGGCATTTATTAAACCCTCCACTATTACTTACCTTTTCATTCAGCAAATGTTTACTGAATAATTATTGTATGTCAGGTACTGTGCTGGCGAAAGAGAAAATCAGTGATAAAAAACAATCCATCCCTTCCCTTTAAAGAAGGGAATTATTCTACAAGGAAGACTCAGGTATGCACTAATTTAAGGTTCAAAGTGTTAAGGAATAATGCTTCTTGAATTCTGTCCAAGGAGGCAGGAAATTCTGGTTATAGGATTACACTTGTAAAGACCCAGTTTCCAAATGTGACTTTCACAGGGTTGGATGTTAGGGCTTCAACCTGCCTGTGGGGACACAACCTTAATTAGCAAGAGAGGTTCAGATCTGGGTTGTCAGATGCCTCTGAGAGGTCAAGAAAGACGACACCTGAAGCCCCAGCAATCTGGATTCCGAATGAGAGGGGGGTGAACAGAGAGGTGAATGAGGCAGCTGTAAAGAGGTGAGGGGTTTCCTTAAAGAGGGAGATTTAAGAATGCATAAAACCCAGTGGGAAGGATCCAGGTGAGAGGGTAAGGTTTCATATAAAAGAAAAGGAAACATTATGGTACAGACATCAAATTAGGCAACCAGGCATAAATTGGTATAGGGACCATTTTAGAAGGAGGAAGGAACAGCCTCTCTGAAAAGATGAATAGAGCAAGAATATGCAATATATACAGTTTTATGTATTGCAATCGAAGAGTTAGGAATATGGGAGAGTTCTGAGAGCTTGCATTTCCTCCACCAAGTGTGAGAATAGCACCAGGCTGTTGTGTGTGTGTGGGGCGGGGGGGAGGTGCTGGGGGAGGGGGAGAGGTCAAGGAGACCTCTGGACCGGAGTGAGTGACCAGAGAAACAGGGTTGCCACATATGCTGACGGTCAATTTGAAGCCTTTTGTTGAACCAGAGCTTAAGATCCATAGATGGTATGAACTTGAGATAGCAAACCTAGAAGTTGGAGGTTTGAAAAGAAAAAAAAATAATAATAAACACATGTTTAAACACAAAATGCATAAAAACACCTGGGAATGGGTCCAGCGGCCTGGGCTCTAGGCAGGTGTGAGGTGTGAATGTCAGATTGCTACCTGGGGACTCTCACCTGGAACAGACAGGTGATGTGAATGCCGATTGCTTGAGAGTTAGCACATTCCTGTCCCCTGATGGGCTTCATCTCCCACATTAGCCATAAGCTTCTCAAACAGATGAGATGTGACTTTTCGTTTCTTTGGCAGCACTTAGAATTATGTCATGAGATGGATATATATATATATATGATCTATCCATACATATTGCTAGATGGATTTTTGGACTATATTTACATATGTGTAAATATATATGTAGATTATATATATTATGCAAAATATCTTTATTTTAAATTGATAGAAATGTGTCTCGCTTATTTACTTTTACATTGTACCAAAGTTATGCAAGTAGACTCCATTCTAGAGATAACAGCAGTTTCCTATGGCTATTTCACCTTTGAGGGTATTTATTTTAAACATACAGTATTTTCTGATGGTTATAATAAAAGTGTCAATAAAATTTAATTAGATAGCTTTCTTTTGCTCATGTCAGTACTCTAATTTTGCCTGGTGTTCTGGCAGTCATTTTTAATATGTATATATCCAAACAGACAAGAGTCTTCAATTTTTAATATATAGTAAGATCTCTAATGAACTTTAAATCTCTTTAAAAAAGGCCTTACCACTTCTCGGCATTTAGGTTAAGATCGAGTGTAAAAAATAGCTCACCTGCAGAAGTGACCTAATAGATGAATTTTTGAAAACATCTCTGTTAGGCACTTCTGTGAAATTTTAATCAACAGTGTTTTATTGTTTGAAATAACCTTACGACGAACGTTCTGGTGAAATATAGACACAACTCCTTTCATAATATTAATAGCAATCATTTAATTTGCAATTTTCATCTCATTTAAATTTGAGCATTTAATGGTTCCTTAAAAAATGACACCTTGGAAGGCAAAGACGTAGCACTCGCTTCTGTGTCCCCATCACTAAACTCAGAGTCTAACACATAGCGGGCGTGATTATTGTTTAGTTAAGCTTAATTCTGACAAGGCTGAGCTAAGCTTACATTGGCATTAAAAACAGAAAGATAATCTGCTATAAAAATTAATAACGGCAGGCATGGGCATGTTCATTGTAGCGAACAGTACATAGAACCGACTGTTCTCAAGTACTTGAGAGACTGTTATTATGATACAAATATTGACCCACTAACTGCCAACCATTCATTACAATTCATTAAATGGAGGGAGGTCGAAAGGACTCCCCGTGAACCTCACTCATCAGTGGTCGTGTGACAAGACGTTAACCAAAAGTGAAACCTCTCTGTCCACCATAGTCACCACCATGTTTGCAGAGAAGCACAGCTGCCTACAAGGATTTTTCATTCTGGTTCCCTTTCCTTTCATTCTTTTCCCCTACACTTTTTGTTCTTCTAAATCTGTAAGGTCTGTCTTCATTTTTGCAGTGCTCAGGGACCAACCTGCCCTGTTCAACGTGGTTTTTCTCTTTTACTTTTCTTCCCTAAAGCATCAAGCCCAACACTAACAAATATTTTATCTGATTAATAGTATCTTTCATCATTGAAACATATTTTCATTACTTTAAATAGTTTCTTTCCTCTGCAGTCCCTAAGGATTGCTTTTTAGAGACCTCAGCAGGTCACTTCCCAGACCCATCCCTGTCCTTCCCTAGTTCAGAGCTGCCTTGAGTCACACCTTGACCAGATTGATGGGGTGAATATTGGGTTGTGAGGATGTGACATCACCTTCTTAGTCTCAGTATAGAAATCTGTAAAATGGAAATAAAGTGCCTTTCTCTCCGAATCGTTATGAGTGTCAGGTGAGATGATTTATGGAGGCTTTGCCTTGACTTTTAAACTCTATGGAAAAACAGACATTATTTAAAAATATTTATTTTTAATTGGAGGATAATTGCTTAATAAATTGCATTGGTTTCTGCCACATATCAGTATGAATCAGCCATAGGAATACATGTCCCTTCCTCTTGAACCTCCATCCCACCTCCTACCCCATGTCACCCCTCTAGGTTGTCACAGGGCACAGGGTTTGAGCTCCCTGCATCAAACAGCAAATTCTTACTGGCTATTAGAAAATACAAAAATAGACATTTTAACATTGTCGTTAATGGATATGGCCTTCATTCCTGGGACTGCAGAGCTTCCAGTTGTCAGGAGCTCCTTTGTAGAAAGCATTTGATTGATGGTGTGAATTGCTGCCTCTGGACGCAGAGCCTCCA
Source organism: Cervus canadensis (assembly GCF_019320065.1). NCBI lineage: Eukaryota > Metazoa > Chordata > Mammalia > Artiodactyla > Cervidae > Cervus > Cervus canadensis. The sequence continues at coordinate 85,063,453 of NC_057390.1, read as the reverse complement.
TGGGGGAAGGTGGTCTCCCAGCAGGTGTGTGACCAGGGAGCTATCAGTTATGTGTGAGAACTCAGTCTCTGGGGAGGGTCAGCAGAGAGGAGCCTTGGGCAGAGTCATCAGTGAGGGACCTGCTGAGACAGAGACCTGCCCCCAATCAGGACACGGGGTCGGCGTCGGAGACGGAGAAAGAGACAGGTTGGCAAGAGGGAGATGAGTGGTTACCTAGCAACCAGGGAAGAACCCAGGGCTTTTGGAGAGCTGAGGTCCAGCCGACTCCTGACCTGAGGTCCCACATTAGAAGATGGACCACCCCTGCTGTGTCTCCTCCGCCCCCAGCAGACAGTTCCTCAGGGGTCCTTGTGGGGCTCCTAGACGTGGGGAGGGGACCTTTCATTTTCAAGACCTAACAGCGACCAGCAAGCATGCCCCATCCGGGCAAACTGATGGAAAAGATGGGTGGTGGCACGCTGTGGTCAGGATGTAGATCAGCTCAGTCAGAAATAGATAGCAAGCAGGGGATGTATGTGGGCTGCCCAGACAGAGATGCTCAGATAAAGGGCCGTGACAGAAGCCACTTTGTGTAGGTGCTGACCGGAAGAGATCTGTGTCATTGTCATCAAGAACCGTTTGGACTGGATTCAGAATTGTATAAGAATAAGAACATGCTCTACACAAATTTTCTATTTATTTACTTGTTCATCTCTTCTCCATAAAGCTAGGTCTCTGAGCTTTAGTTTTCTTATTTTTGAAATGTAATCATTAGCCTAATTTCTGTAATATTGTACAGAATAAACTGGATCAAGAATATACGTGATGAGCTCAGAAAAGGCCACAGTTTATCTTAATAATAGATGTTGAGAATGTGTATATACTATATATATAAATACATTTTTAGTTTGTGGAGGGGCCCCCAAACCTCAAACTTTCTGAAGTCACATTTTTTGAAATAGAGATAATAACCACATACCATAAAGTTGCCTTTATAAACAATTCACTGTTTCTAAGAACAGCAATAAGAACAGTGATAAATTGTGAAATTGTCACCACTATTTCACACACACACACAAAACTCTGAGATGTTGCTATCACTGACTCAAGAAACCTCATACACAAAAGCTGTTCTCCATCCCCCCTACCCCCACCCTGGCAGCCCCTGGCAACCTCTAACCTATATTGAGTCATGATGGATATTCCTATTCTAGATATTTCAAGCAAATAAAATTATATACCATGTGGCCTTTTGTGTCTGGCTTCTTTCACTTAATACAATATTTTCAGGCTTTATCCATGCTGTAGCATATGTCAACACTTCATTCCTTTTTGTGGCTGAATAATATTCCACTCGATGGATAGATCACTTTTGTTTATTCATTTATCAGTTAATGGGCTGTTTCCACTTTTTAACTATTCTGAATAATGCTGCTATGAATATTTGTGTACAAGTTTTTCTGTTGACATAAGTTTTCAATTCTTTTACGTATATACCTAGGAGTTAAATTACTGGATCATATGGTAACTGCATGCTTGACATTTCGAGGAGCTGACAAGCTTTTTTTTTTACAAAGTGGCTGGTCCATTTTACATTTCCATCAGCATGATACAAGAGTTCAAACTTTTCTGTATCATCCCTAACAGCATTCATTGTTTTTCTTTTTGATTATAGCCGTCCTAGTGGATAGTAAGTGACATACTATTAATAGTGTAGTCTAGATTTGCATTTTTCTCATGACTAAAGATGTTGAGTATCTTTTCATGTGCTTATTAGCTATCAATATTTGTATATCACTTGATAAATGTCTATTGATATACTTTGCTCACTTTCAAATTGGACTTTTGTTTAATGTTGGGTTGTATGTACTCTTTATATATTTTAGATATAAGTCTCAGCTCAGACTTATGAATTGCAAATATTTCCTCCCTTTCTGTGTGTTGTCTTTTTGCTCTCTAGATAGTGTCCTTTGAAGGTCAAAAGTTTGTCATTTTAATAATGTCCAGTTGATCAGATTTTTTTTCTTTTGTCACTTGTGCTTTTGGTGTCGTATCTGAGAAACCATTGTCTAACCCAAGGTGATGAGAATGTATGCCTTTGTTTTCTTCTTTTAATTTTAGAATTTTGTTCTCACATCTGACTCATTTTGAGTCTGTTTTTATGTGATGTGAGATATGGGTTTGTCTTCATTCTTTGGCATGGGATGTCCATTCATCCAGGACCTGTGCTGTCCTGCACCCATCTGCTTCCCTAGCAGCCTTACATACCTCCACCCGCACCCTCCAGCCCATCTCCACTGTAATCAGCACCCAGTTCCTGGCCCTCGGGGAAGAAGGCTCAGGGTATGTTCCCTGGACAAATCAGTGACCAAAGTGCCTTAAAAAGTTTGCTCTAGCACGTGTTGAAATCTTGTCCTCAGATTTCACTGAGATGGAAATCTCTGCATGAAGATAGCAAGTTGTTCAGTGAACTTTCTGAGAATGTTGAGGGATTCTGAGCTGGAGTAGTGCAAATCAAAGTTCAAGGTCAGGCCAAATGGAGAATTTAAATAATCCTCTGAATTTCTCCTTCAGTTGTTGATAAGAGTCTGGAAGCATTTCCTCCCAGGTCTGTTCCCTTCACCTTGACAACTGAGACATTTCAATTACATCAGAGACACCTGGAGCCCAAATCAAAGGTGGAAAAACTTGAGTATCACAGTTTCTTCATTGCATTAAAATGATTGCTAGACTTTGATTAAAAAGTCCCTTGGGGAACTTCTCTGGTGGTCCAGTGGTTAAGATTCTGTGCTTCCACTGCTGGGAGGCAAAGATTTAATATCTGGTTGGGGAACTAAGATCCCTCCTGTCTCAGCGTGACCAAAAAATAAAATAAAATAAATAAAGTGCCTTGGATTTTAATGGGAGTCACACAGATGAGCCAAAAATGTGTTCTTTTGACTTCAACATGTAGCTAATATAAAAATCATTGTTGTTCAGTCGCTCAGTCGTGTCCAGCTCTTTGCGACCCCAAGGATTGTAGCATGTCGGGCTTTCCCGTCCTTCACTATCTCCTGGAGTTTGCTCAGACTCATGTCCATTGAGTTGATGATGCCATTCGTGATCTCATATGTTTCTAACTATGTTTTCAAAGTCTGGTTTGTGTCTTTATGTTGTTGTTGCTGTTGATTTCCTGGAGAAGGCAATGGCACCCCACTCCAGTATTCTTGCCTGGAAAATCCCATGGGCGGAGGAGCCTGGTAGGCTACAGTCCATGGGGTCGCGAAGAGTCCGACATGACTGAGCGACTTCACTTTCACTTTTCACTTTCATGCATTGGAGAAGGACGTGGCAACCCACTCCAGTGTTCTTGCCTGGAGAATCCCAGGGACGAGAGCCTGGTGGGCTGCCGTCTATGTCACACAGAGTTGGACACGACTGAAGCGACTTAGCAGCAGCAGCAGCTGTTAATTTCCAGTCGCTCAGTCCTGTCTGACTCTCTGTGACCCCATGGACTGTAGCTCTCTAGGCTTCTCTGTTCATGGAGGCCTCCAGGCAAGAATACTGGAGTAGGTTGCCTTTTCCTTTTATGCATATCTGACTTTTTGTGAGCCCATGGACCATAGAGTCCATGGAATTCTCCAGGCCAGAATACTGTAGTGGGTAGCCTTTCACTTTTGCAGGGAATCTTCCCAACTCAGGGATCGAACCTATGTCTCCCAAATTGCAGGCAGATTCTTTACCAGCTGAGCCACAAGGGAAGCCCCCTTTTATGCAAAGCAATTCAAACCAGCCCCATTTCAAGTGCACCATAGCCCTGTGCTTTTAATAGCTACCATTTTGGACTTGAATCTCCATAAACACGGGAAACAATTTTACAAAACCAACCAAAGTACAGGAATTATAATGTCATCAGCCGTAGATAGTTAGAGCCAAGCAAAGGATGGATATTTTCATCCAGTAGAAGGGCACTCCTTTTAGGTTTGTGCTACAAGATCTCTTCACTGGCCTTAAGAAGAAGTCCTTTTGGGAAGGGTGGTGACTCAATTCTGTGAGAGAGCCCAAGTTAGAGGTAACTTTTAGGAAATTATACTGAAGTGCAAAGTGGTGCTAAAACAAGTTTCCTTTACATATTTGCAGAATTTCCAGATAACTATTCTGTTCTCTTCTGAAGAGATTTTTTAGAGCTTCTGGCAGTTTTTATTTTTTTCTTCCAGCTCTTGTTGGGATTTTTTTTTATAGACCCTAAGTTGTTCATAATAAGCCACCCACTTTCAAATAGGTTCTCTCTGGTGCATCTGTTCCTAGCTGGTAGCAGTGAACAAATTCGAGTTTAGAAACACTGTGAGAAATGTTAAACACTAGCATTTGGTGGAAGCAGGTGCCACGAGACCGACGTGAATGTCAGTAGTTGCAATTGATAGGGGGTTCTGGGGAAACATTCATTTGGCCTCTGCTTAAAATTCTGGGAAGGGTGGCATAATATCCATGTGATTTCCCTTCAAGTTTCAGCTTTGGAAATACATCCCCAAAGCTGTGTGAATCTCTGATGAGGGCCAAGACCATATTGGCTGTTTTTTTTTTTTTTTTTTTAAAATCTCCCCCACCCTCTTCTCTCTCTTCTCCATGTTGTCTAGCATTTCTGCATTTACAATTTCATTGTGCAGAATCTCGCTTCGTCTCAGAGGTTAATTCTACTTTACCTGACTCTAATAATGATTTCAGAATTAAGAACACAGCGAGAGAAGTGGCCATACTGTTACCTAACCTATCACCTGGGGAAGAGGTACCTTTCAAACTGCAGATCTATTAGAACCAAATAATGAAGTCTTTGTTTCTATCACATGCCATTGACCCTGTAAGCTTCCTAGTATGACTTGTGAGCCAGGTGAAATACAGGATGCCATGTCAAATCTGAATTTCAGACAAAAAATGAAAAAAAATTAATATAAATGCATCCCAAATATTGCATGAGGCATCTTATACTTGAAAGAAAAACACTGATGGCTGCTCACCTGAAACTCAAATTTAAATGGGTAGTTTGAATTTTTATTTACTAAATCTGATAGCCCTACATACAACGCCAGCCTACTGTCCGGCATTGGTTCCCAGGTCTTTATCCTGTACATACCTTCCATACTAAACAAGTGGCTGCCTTTAGGCAGTGTTCTTTTCACCCTTTGTGTCTTTGTGTCTACATCAAGGCAAGAAATGTGTTAAGCATCTACTAAGGGTACTGATGATACAACATGAATGAGTCTTGGCTGCTATTTTTAAATTTTATTATTGGAGTATAATTGTTTTACAGTGTTCCGTTAGTTTCTGTTGTGCAACAAGGTGAAGCAGCTATAATTATACACGTGTCCCCTCCCTCTTGATCCTCCCTCCCACTCCATCCCCCATCCCATCCCTCCAGGTCATCACAGAGCACTGAGCTGAGCCCCCTGTGGTCTTCATTGGCTGCTATTATTAAGAAGTTCACAGTATAGTAAGGGGAAGCCGACTTATAAATAAGTAAGAGGAACACAGTGTCTGATGGGCTACAGATAATTGTCTGCAGAGACTGTCGTGAAGATAAAGGAGGAAGCAGTTCATTCCATATGGGGATATACGGATATAGAGGTGACCTGTGAGTGAAATCTCAAAGAATTGAGAAGCTATTCATCAGGGACCTTGGCTGGGAGGACTTCACAGAAGAAGCATCTCAAGCAAAGGCCAAGACTTGGAGCATCCTAGGGTGTCTGATAAGCTGCAAACAATCCAATGGGACTGCAGGGTGGGATCTGAGAGTGAGGCTCAGTTGAAGCTACAAAGCGGGTAGAAGGCAGGGGGTATGCCACTGAGAGTCTTTCAAGCCACACTGAGGAATTTAGATGTTTTTTTGGTAGTCAGTTGCAGTTTCTACCGAGTTTCAACCCCAAATTCCCTATGTAAGCTCTTATTCACAGTTCCTCCTCAGTTGTCAGGAAACAGCCTCCTTGGGAATTTTCCCAGCAAACCCAGCCGAGCCATCATGCTTCCTGCAGGTGACTGCATTGTGGGCTCATCCCCATCGGCGTGTGACAGTCACCAGGTCACACGTGCTGCCAGGGACTGAGGCCCTCCTCAGAGGCAGGAAGGGACTCTTTCCATCTCCATCACCAGAGCCTAGCAGAAGGCCCAGCAAGTGGGAGGCACTTGTGGAAGGAAAAAAATAAAGCAGCTCTTGTTCCTCTGTAATTCCACAATCTAACAGACATATACCAAGACATATACCATTAACCAAGGTGGGGAGCTAGTGCGTTAGTGCGCTAGGCCTGCTATATTAAAATACCACAGACCAGGGGCTTCAATGACAGATATTTATTTTCTTGCAGTTCTTAAGGTTAGAAATCTGAGATTAAGTATCAGAGAGGTTGGTCTCTCTTCGGTTGCTGTTGGCCATCTTCTCCTGATGTCTTCATATTATTGCCTGCCTGTGTGGGTCCTAATCTCATCTTCTTATAAGGACATCAGTAACTGTGGAAAAAACTCAAAGTGTTCATTGCTCAGTCTCCTTGAGACCCCATGGACTATAGCCCACCAGGCTCCTCCGTCTATGGGATTCTCCAGGCAAGAATACTGGAGTAAGTAGCCATTCTCTTCTCCAGGGGATCTTCCTGACCCAGGGATTGAACCCATGTCTCCCGCATTGCCAGCAGACTCGTTAACATCTGCGCCACCAGGGAAACCCAGTATTGGATTAGAAAGTATCTCAAAGACCTCATTTTACCTTAATCACCTCTTTAAAGACCCTCTATCCAATTATAGCTGCATCGTAAGGCACTGAGGGTTGGGGCTTCACCACATGAACTTGGGGAGATGTAATTCAGCTCATAGCAGATAATGTGGAAAAGGAAAAGTAAATGAGACACAGCCCTGTTCTCAAATTGCTCACAGTCCAGTGCAGTTACAAATCTATAACTTATTTGATCTTATGAAAGTATATAAAATTGGTACATTTAAATGTGTTTTATATAAGATGGTCACCTCTCTTTTATTTAATTATATTGTGGGATAGGCATGTTTCACTGAGGAATAGTTCCCTTGTGTAGTATAAGACAAAGAATATAGATTGCCCCTAAGGGCTTCCCTGATGGCTCAGTGGGAAAAGAATCCCATTGCCAATGCAGGATACATGAGTTTGATCCCCTGGAGGAGGAAATGACAACCCACTCCAGGATTCTTGCCTAGAAAACCCCATGGACAGAGGAGCCTGGCAGGCTACAGTCTGTGGGGTTGCAAGGGGTCAGACACGACTTAGTGACTGAGCACTCTCATCTAATAAATGTACCTGAGGTACTGAATTAAGCCCTCTGCTTCCTCATTTATAAATAGGATAATAGCATCCAATCCATAAGATTCACTGAAAAATTAACTGAGAGAAAACTTATCAGTCCTTGGTGAACTGCCACATGTTATAAACCACCAGTACAGGATGTCATTTTGAAATACTAATTGGTGCTTCTTTGTTTATTTCATCCCGTGGTAATCTCTGCGCTGCTCCCAGGCCCCAGCTAGTCTAACCTCGTTTGTTGCTGCAAAGAAGGAACTTACATCAAAGAGCAGAAGGGGACAGTGCTTTATTCTCACTCTTTGGTTTCAAATACCAGGCCTTTACAGTAACAGGAAGGATCCGTAGCAGAGACATTAAAGCAAGAACATGCCAAGTCTGAGGACATGAAGACCCTGAAAATGGATTCATGAAGGAAGACAGTCAAATGAGAAGTAAAAAGACAAAGCTTCAATACTTTGGCCACCTGATACAAATTTCCGACTCATTGGAAAAGACTCATTCTCAATTGGGAAAAATTGAAAGCAGGAGGAGAAGGGGGTGAGAGAGGATGAGATGGTTGGATGGCATCATCGACTCATGCTCAACCCCATTCTCACTGCAAGAAAATAAAGTTTAATCCAATCTAACTCAGTCATTCAATAAATTTCTAGCACTTTTCTTCTAAAGTAGAAATTGTATTTCCCATCTTGAAGGTGAGGAGCCTGATGGTATTTGCATCATATACTAGAATTGGTGTTCTAAGAGGTCCTCACCTCAAGGACCAGGTGGGTCCCATCCTGTGAGGCATATTAGCACCAAGTGAAATGAAGTGAAAGTTGCTCAGTCGTGTCTGACTCTTTGCGACTCCATGGACTATACAGTCCATGAAATTCTCCAGGCCAGAATACTGGAGTGGGTAGCCTTTCCCTTCTACCCAACCCAGGGATCTTCCCAACCCAGAGATCAAACCCAGGTCTCCTGCATTGTGGGCAGATGCTTTGCCAGCTGAGCCACCAGGGAAGCCCAAGAATACTGGAGTGGGTAGCCTATCCCTTCTCCAGCGGATCTTTCAGAGCCAGGAATCAAACCAGAGTCGCCTGCCTTGCAGGTGGATTATTTACCAACTGAGCTATCAGAGAGGCCCCTCTTAGCACCAAGGGGACCCAAGAACTTGCACTGATGGAATGAGGGGGCAGAGAACGTGAGTGATTGGGTACAAGTTGGAAAATATAAATTCTAACGACCCCTAGTCCCATTTCCTTGGTGTAGGGAAGTGAGAAGAAGGCAAACCTGTAAGCAAACAGTGTGACTCATCTCCATCCCTGGGATCAGGCTGCATGAAAACAGCGGGGCAGCAAAACATGGGCTTTGGACCCAAGGGGAACTGTGTACGCATCTGATTCTACCGCTGACCGGCTGTGCCACTGGAGAATCTGGACCCTGAGGCTGCGTTTCTCACGTGAGCAGTGGGCATGCTCAGACTTCAGAGTGTTGCGTTGAGACTGCCTGAAACCGGGGAAGGGCTGGGACAGCACATGTCAACTATAAGAGCTTCACTGATGGGCACCTCCAGGCTGTGCTGAATCCACTGCCACCAAAAGGACTTCTTTGCCTGGCGACTGACTTAACCACTCGACTGGGAATAGATCTGCCCTGATCCTCTTGGGGCCAACAGCCATGAAGCTCTGACAGGCCAGAGTGTGTGTGAACGAAGATGGAGACATGTAACGTGTGCGGCTCAGCGCTCGCATCCCTGGAGACATCGCTAAGGTTTGCAGTGCGGCTGCCAAGCACTGCCATTTATTCCTGCTGGAACCAGAGCTGGCGGAGAATCCAACCTCCTTGCAAGTACTTTAGATTCCTTGGAAGAAAGGATCACTGGAGAATATTAATATAAACTGTTATTATAGACACCCGCCAAAGTCGCCTTTTTATTTTGTATCGCTTCAGAGGTTGTAAAGTGCAGCCTTCCAGGAAATACGCAGCTGATTGGCGTTGATTCATCCCAACAACGATTAGTGAAATTGGGGTCTCAGTGTCTGTTTGGATCTGTGTTTTTATATACCCGACAAGGCACGCCCGAGGGGGTTAACCTAGGGTCGCCATTGCCTCTCAAGGGGTGATGACACTAAAGGAGAGCTGAATGTAGACGGAGCTTCACGTGTATGAGCTTCGACGGTGGGGATGTTCTGGGGTGTGGAGGAGGGTGTGTGCAAAGAGGTCCTCCCTCCAACCCCGTTAAGGTCTGCATCGAGGGGTGCATTCTCTCCTTCTTCTCACCTCGCGGGCAGGACGTGCCTCTCTCTGCCCTGCCAGGCTGTGTTCTCCCCCATTGTTCCCTGGTCCGAGATGCTCTCGGCTCCCAGCAGCGCCGTCTCCATGTTTGCTGTGTGTGTGTTTGTCTTTCTGGGATGAAGTTTGTTTTTCAAGCTCTGACAGACTGGCAAGGCAAACAAGGTTGCCATTTTTGTTTTGTTTTGTTTTTACGAGCGTGGCAATTTTTAGCCCTTTGAAAACAATCCTGAGACTGGGGAGGTTATAATTTGGGACGCCATGTGTAGAGGCACACGCTCAAATCTTATTGTGGCTGAGAGAACGATGTGAAGGGAGGAGGCGGAAGACAGATTAATGTGGGTGATCTATCAATTGTGAAGGGACCGAGCTCTTGACAGAATTAAAAGATGAGAGAACAGAATTTTAGGGAACGTTTTGAAAAATCAACTTTGAAGAATATATGTATGCCTGAATATACATATGCATATAGAATGCATAAATACTCATTGCATCTCACATGTATACCTACCTCCTGCTCATAGATGTCAGGTTTCTGGCAATCTGATCCTTCTGGAATCCACAGAATTAAAGACAAGAGGGTCTCTGAGTGTAGCAATCAGCTACCTCAAAGTTGTGAAATAGACATGGACACTAGTGGTGGAAAAGAGGGTGGGATGGATTGGGAGATTGGGACTAATACATACAGGCTCGGATGGCTCAGCGGGTAAGGAATCGGCCTGCCAATGCAGGAGGCATGAGTTCAATCCCTGGGTTGGGAAGATCCCCTGGAGGAGGAAAATGGCAACCTACTCCAGGATTCTTGCCTGAAAAATCCCACAGACAAAGGAGCCTGGCAGGTTATAGTCCAAAGGGTTGCAGAGTCAGGCATGACTGAGCGACTAAGCGTATTATGCAGTTTTATTTATAAAACAGGTAACTAATAAGAACCTACTTTATAGCACAGGGAACTCTATTCAATGCTCTGTGCTGACAAAGAGATGATACATGTATACCTATAACTGATTCACTTTATAGCACAAACTAACACAACATCATAAAGCAAGTAGATCCCAATAAAAAAAGACACATGGAGGACACCAAGATCCCGTTTTTATGAACATGAGAAACAGAGAGTCCATGACTTACTTCAAGTGAGAGATGTGTGACAAGACAGAACCCAGAGGAAATTTTAGTCTGTGTCCAGAGCCTGGGTGAATCTAGAAGCCCTGTCCTGAGAGTGGTCCTGAGACATGCAGAATCTCTGAAAACTCATCAGATGCGGGTGCAGACACCAACTTTTATCTCTGGGTATCAGCAAATGAGCCTTCTGAAAGGAAGGTTAATAAGAAGAGCATCTTGTTTCTGGACACAGACAGTTTTTTTTTTTTTTAACTTTTTCAACTGGAGGATAATTGCTTTACAATGTTGTGCTGATTTCTGCCACACAAAAAAGTGAATCAGTCATAATTTATATATATATAAATTATGTATACATATATATATGTATACATACATATATATATACATACATATATATATATATGTATGTTTGTATACTGTTCTTAGTTGCTCTGACATGTCTGACTCTTTGTGACCCTATGAACCATAGCTTTCCAGGCTCCTCTGTCCATGGGGATTCTCCAGGCCAAGATACTAGAGTGGGTTGCCATGCCCTTCTCCAGAAGATCTTCCCGACCCAGGAATTGAACGGGGATCTCCTGCATTGCAGGAGATTTCTTTACTAGCTGAGCTACCAGCAAAACCCCACACACATGTATGCATATATACCCTCCCTCTTGATCCCCTCCCCAACATCCCACCCCTCTAGGCCATCACAGAGCATCAGGCTGGGCTCCCTGTGCTATATAGCAGCTTCTCACCGCTGCTACCTGTTTTACACAGGGTAGTATCTATATGTCAATGCTACTTTTTCAATTTGTCCTCCCCTCTCCTTCCCCTTCTGTGTCCACATGTCTGTTGTCTACATCTGCGTCTCCATTCCTTCCCTTCAAATAAGTTCATCTGCACTGATTCTTTAAGGATGATTGTGGCGTCAACGTGTCATTTAGAAAGAAAATTAACAATTTATCTTAGCTTCAGTTCATATTTTTAAAATAAAGTTACTGTCAGTTTGCTACATATTTTTCCTTTTGGACATGATTATACGTGACAGCTCTTTAAGGGTGTGAGTCATGTACATTTGCAGTCATTTTGGTTCAAGTCTTTTTGTAAGTCTTATCTTTGCCATCATCCTGATCTCTCGGTGACTAATTAAGTTACATTTTAAAGGTGGACATCCCTGAATTCTCACAGTCACAGATCTTGTCTGGAAACTGATCACAGGACAAGTCTTAAACTTTAGCAAACAGAGGAGAGTAGTTGTGACAGTAAGAGCTACGCGTGAAGAGATGATGTAAAGTACTCATCTTTGAAAAGGAGTGCAGGAAACAAATTGAAACCCAACCTTCCCTCTGGTTGCAGCTCACAGCTTCTGAATCCCTAAATGACATAAAGACATTTGTGAGCTTGAACACTGAGTCCCTGGTTACCTAAGGATGTGGATTTGGTCTGAAATGGTGTTAAATGGCAAATCTGTGATAAATATAAATATCAAATATATAATTTTGATTTATCTGAGTGATAATTAGATTTTAAATCACCCGTCTATAAAAAACAGAATCTATAGTGCAAGAAGTTTAGTTCAATTATCTCAAGTGGTGCTGTGACAGTCTCCAAACCATCATGGAAAAAAAAAATAGTTCTCATAATTCTACCATTGTTTATAAGAATGTACAGACTTCTGGTAGGGATTGGTGTTATAAAACCAAAGAAACACAGTATAAGACAAACATGAATAAACAGAGTTGTAAGCTGAAGCTCCGATATTTTGGCCAACTGATGCGAAGAGTTGACTTATTGGAAAAGACCCTGATGCTGGGAAAGATTGAAGGCAGGAAGAGAAGGGGACAACAGAGGATAAGATGGTTGGATGGCATCACTGACTTAATGGACATGAATCTGAGCAAACTCTGGGAGACAGTGGGGGACAGAGGAGCCTGGAGTGCTGCAGTCCATGGGGTCACAAAGAGTCAGACGTGCTTTAGTGACTAAAGAACAGCAAAGCTCTTAGAAGGCACAGATTGTGTACGTACACCTCTTATCCAGTACCATGGGCTTTACTCTGGAACATCTAATTACATGAAGTCTTTTGAATAAGTACTTAATTAGCTACTGGAGTTAGCTCTCAAGAAGGATCCCCTCCTCTTTTTTTTTTTTTTTTAATCTTATTCTGTTTAAGCTTTCTTTGGTGCCAATGAACAAACAATAGTTAAGCAACATTGGTCAATTAATTAGGACCAACTCCTCGATTACTTGGGGGTGACTATTGCCGATACTGATATGAGAATAATATTAACTGCAGTGAGGGTATATGTTAAGCCCCTTCTCTATCCTAGGCTGTGTAGTTTATGTTAGAAGGTACATATAGCTGGTGTTCTATAGAATACACTTATTTTCCAATATGAATGTCATATCCATGATAAGAAAGAAAAAAATTGGACTGTCGAGCGTATTTTGGAATGTGATCATGGGAGGGAAGCAGAGCATAATATGGAGGTGTTAAATGGCAGATCTGTGATAAATATAAATATCAAATGTGTTATTTTGATGTATATGAGCGATAATTGGATTTTAAATTACCCATCTATAAAGAACAGAATCTATAGTGCAAGAAGTTTAGTTATGAAAATAATTATAAGGAAACGCTCTGTCGGCCTTACATACAATTTAAAAATACATGCACATATATATCGGGAACATTCAAAGTTTCCATTTTCCACCCCCAGACTTCTCAATAAAGTTATTGCAACAAGTTTGTAAGGCATGAAATGAAATCTGTCTTAACCTCTATCTGTTGGTGAAGAGTGAGGATCAGACCAGAATTTTCAACCAACGAGGCAGTCTATAAATTCTTGTTACTGGTGCTTTGTTCAACAGTAGCTTCACAGGCCTCTAGGGGCTCTGAGGAAAGTCACAACCTTGTCACAAGAAGAAAAGATCATATATACAAGAATGCATTTATTCATCCCTTATGTCTTTATTCAGGACACATTTGTTGACCATTAGCTACATGCACTCTGTAACATTTTCAATGATGTATTTATTCCTCAAGACAACTCTGTGGGGAGAAATACCAGTGTTTCAGGTTGGAGGAAATTGACTTACATAATTTGAGAACCTTGGTTAAAGTCATATAGCTTGGAAACAGTAAACCTGAGATTATCTTCTATGAACAAAGCTTCTTGTAGGCACTTTGAAACAGAAAATTCTGCCACCAAAGATTCTAGTCACCCCCAGAAAAGAAACCAACTTTAAAGATTTGACTTTAATGTTTTGGATGAGTTTATGTTTGTTTATTTGTGGGGCTTCCATGCTGGCTCAGATGGTAAAGAATCTGCCTGCAATGTAGGAAACCTGAGTTCAATCCCTGGGTAGGAAAGATCCCCTGGAGGAGGACATGGCAACTCACTCCAGTATTCTTAACCTGTAAAATCCCATGGACAGAGGAGCCTGGTGGGCTACAGTCCATAGGGTCACAAAGAGTCCGACACGACTGAAGCGGCTTAGCATGAAAGCATGCATGCTTGGTTTTGGAGTGTCTCTGGTGGCTCAGTGGTAAAGAACTCACTTGCCAATGCAGAAGACACAGGTTTTATCCCTGGGTCAGGAGACTTTCCTGGAGAAGGAAATGGCAATCCATTCCAGTATTCATGCCTGGGAAATCCCATGGACAGAGAAACTTGGTGGGCTACAGTCCATGGAGTCACAAAGAGTCAGACATGACTTAGTGACTAAATAACAACATACTTCTTTTTAAATTTTGAAAGAATAAATGACTGCTGGTAAACGTGAATGTTATGATTAAGAAAATTAAGATAGAGTGGAGATATGGAATTATTTATATGAAGGTACTAGATAAAGATTTTAGAAAGCTTAAATTATAGATAGGGTAAATCTTTAACAACAAGAGGTTTTAAAGGTAGAACCTAAGACTTTCCTTTCTGGTCTATTATGCATTTATCTCCTCCTAAACTTTATTAGGGTTCTTCCTTGGTGGCTCAGTGGTCAAGAATCTCCCTGCAATGCAGAAAACGCAGAACCCACTCCAGTATTCTTGTCTGGAGAATCCCGTGGACAGAGGAGCCTGATGGGCTACAGTCCAAAGAGTAGCAAAGAGTCAGACACGACCAGATTGACTGTGCATGCACATAGGCAAACTTTACTAAGTTCTGTTATATACATTACTAGTAGCTTAAAACTGAGTTTTGGTAAGCATAACCTCTGAGTTTTTGCGAATTCAGTCAGGATATCTTAAACACTAATTGTCCTTTTATTTGTGTTTTGTTCAATGCAAGCGTTGAAGCGTTTGTAATGGATAGTATTTGCTTCTGGTGAGAATAAATGAAAACACAATAAAATACCTCCGAATGTTTTTACGGGAAAGCTATACTCAACTATCATTTGGACAATGGGTGATGAGAATTTTACACAGATTCTTATCAAATGTGTATGTGCAGATCCCAAAATGGAAATAAAGAAGGAAAAAAAAAAAACCTCAAGTGCAATGCCAACAAAAGTTTATCCAATTTTGCACTCATGACATCTAAGATGAGAAAAATGAAAACAGAAAGCTTTTAAATACAGTTTTCTAAAAATACCTAAGAATATGAGATTTATGTCTATATCAAACCTAAACCATAGGAAAAGACATGAAGGAAAATATTGGCACGTTCCTGGAATATGTGGCAACGTGACATCAACTGGGAATCGATTATGTGGAGGAGAGTGATAGAAAGCACGAAACCCCATTCTGTCAATATTTCTGAGTTTTTTTTTTTTTTTTTTTTTACAGATTTTATACACTTCCCTGATTCTAGCAACACATTTTAGCTTGTCATTCTAATACAGTTGGTGAAATTGAACAATAACATTGAGTGGAAATGTTGAAAGAGATAATCAAATGGATAATGTAATATAAAAACGGAGGTGAAAAATGTCATTTCAAAGGAAGAGATTGTCATAATCTTATGGCCAATATGCTGCAGCATGAGAAACACTATGGAGATAGAAATGTATGACACGGGAGTTAGCATTCTGGATAGTGAGGTGAAAGGCAATTTATAAAGTATTGTTTACATGTGGCAAGATATTATTGTAAAGTTAAACCAAATTATCACTTATTATACATAATGTAATAACATAAGTATCTCCATCTTGAACTCTCCTCTGAGGAAAGATAACCAGCTATTTGAAATACCAGAACAATATCATTATTGGTTCCCATCAGAATGTGGTCAGTAGTATGGAGAGAGAAGAAAAGAAGCGTTTAAAGAGAATGAGAATTGAATGCTGACCGCTCACTCCTGGGTTCTGCAGTGCACTGTTACCTTGTTGAGGCAGAGATAACAGTTAACTTCTCTGCATATACTCAGTACTCCATGCTGCATCCAGACTAAAAGAGGTATCTGAAGATGTGGAATGAGTGAATGAAGCATTGAAGTGTGCTTTTGCAAAACTGAGAACATGGTAGACTGATCTTAGGAACTGTCTGGAAGATGAAAATCTTGTAACTTGGATTATTTCAAGTAGAAAGCACTCCCATGGTGCCAACACGCTTTGTGATCGTCACTGCTATGTTTGTGACCTCCACTCTGATTTTCAGAGACTTCTGGTCTGTGTTTATCTCCTTACAGTTTGTGTACTATGTCTTTTTCTTCCTCTGACTTCCCTTAACTAACTTCTCTCTGAGTCTGGCCATGAGGGTATAGCTTAGCGTGAATCCCTACCTATATGAAACCATACTGATCTGTTGAACATGCCTCCTTGGAACCCCAAAGACACCCATTGTTTTCACCTGTAATTGGCTGCTCTGCTTCGCTTACACTTATTCATTTACTATTTCATTCATCATCTGGTCTGTTTACTCTGCCATGATAAATGGTCCCTGTGGTAGCTTGGTTTAGCTATTAGGTTCATAGCAAAGAGTTCAGAAGTTCTTATAGGCTAGTGACCCTCAAAGGTGAATCTGAAAGTTATAAAGGCCTTAAAGGGAGGCTCAAGAGGAGGCTTCTTGTAGTCGCACGACCCTGCCTTTGACTGTCCTGCTATTCACACGCTCACATGGTGTGATGTGCTACCAGACTGACCTCACAGCACCAGGGCCAGTCCAGTGAACACAGTCCTAAAGGAAGAAGCCTTGGGCAGGAAGACAGACTGTGTCTCAGCTGTGCCACTGACCAGCGTGATCAGCTAGGGCAAACCATTCCCCATTTTTGGAAGTCACATGGAGCCTGGAATTGGATGGAATAATTTCAGGCATATTCTAATCTACCCCAATTGCATTGTTTGCCGGGTTTCACTGTGGGGCCAAAACGCTGCTAGTCCAGCAAAAGTGCAATCAAAACTGGGATCACTGTGGGAACAGAGAGTGCCAGGACTATCTCTGATACAGCGACGGGCGGACTATGTTGTGTCTGGACAAATGTCAGAAGCATTAGAGGCTCGGTGCCAACCCCCCACCTCCTGGCCCTTCCATTAGTTGGTTAGTTGTAATGCTGGGAGCCCTTCCTGGAAGCGGTGCGCTTCCCATGAGCACATGTTTGGGATGATCTGGAGTGGAGGCTGCTGCACTGGGACCCAGCGAGCAGGATCCAGATGCCTCCTGCCTTCCATTCAGCGTGATCCTGGGGCATCTGCGCCTCTGTAACCTCTATTTCCTTTGTGAAGACGCAACTTCTAACTTTCATCAGCTGTTTGCTGATAGAGAAGCCGATGGTTTGGCCTGGAGAACGCATCCATCATTTCTGGAGAATTTAAGCTGACAGGACTCCAGTTGGTCTGACATAATGGTGGGAGAGAAGAGCTCTGAGCTGACACCCTCACTGACCTGCAGGGAAGGCCAAGAGGAGGTCACAGGGCTTGAGTTTCAGAGCCTTTGAGGGACGGGACACCAGGACTCAAGTCCACACTGGAGTTGCCCGGCCTGCTGTGAACTCTGCTCCATGACAGGTCCATCAGGTGTCCTGGGATGGCCTTTCTCTCTTTTCTGTAAAGAACCAGGATGGAGGGCTCCTAGGACCATCCGTCACTCCCAGAGGTCCTTGGAACCTTCTGTGATGATAGCCAGAATGACTTGCCATTCACACTCGCTTCCTTGAAATCATACCATTATCTTTTTCACTTTAAATTTTCAGCTGAAAGAGAATGAGCATCGCTGAGGTGGTGATTTTGTTCATTCTCATCAGGGTGGTCCAACAGGCTCTGCTGGTTCCACTCGGAGGCATGGGGAGTCTGCCTGGTCAGTGGAGAAGGTTCTGCTGGGAGCTGACACACTCCTTTAACTTTTACAAATTGTTCTCCTTATTGGCCCATCAGAAATGATACTTATTGAATTTTCTCCAGGTAGTCTCTCTACCTGTGACATCTTTCCTGATGGACCAGGAGATTTACTCCAGATTTACTGTAAGTGGAGACAGGCATGGCAGCCAGTCCAAATTCGCCAGTGGGACCCCCCAGTGGGACCCCCCATGCTCCCTTTCTGCATTGAGCCAGCATCTCCCAGGGCCCAGCCCCTTACCCTATGGACTGAGGCACACCAGGCTTCCCTGGCCTTCACCATCTCCTGGAGCTTGCTCAAACTCATGTCCATTGAGTTGGTGATTCTGACTCGCGATCCAACCATCTCATCCTCTGCCTCCCCCTTCTCCTTCTGCCCTCAATCTTTCTCAGCATCAGGGTCTCTCCCCATGAGTTAGTTTTTCACATCAAGTGGCCAAAATACTAAAGCTCCCAGAAGGTATAATGTTATGATATATATATTTTTTGTATTTAAGACAAAGTGGATTTAGAAAGTTTGTTGTCATATTTACTGGATTGCTTAAACTGATTATATAAAGTTGTAACAAAAAAACACACAGGAAGACAGTGTGTCTGCGAAATCTTTCTCAAGGACAGCGTGGTGTAGCATCCAGATGATGGTCTGGCAGCCGCCTCAGAGATACCCCAGGGGCAGGATAGGTGGGTATGTTTCCTTGTAGCGCTGACAGGGAAGGGAGGGCTGTCTCGTTGGTTTACAGTGAGCTGACATCCAGCCCTGTGTGACTTGCAGTTCTCTCCTTGAGGGAAAGGCCCAGGCCCGTCGGGAGACCCACCACGTGCAGGCAAGGCGTGTGCTGTCTGCGTGTGCCTGTCACAGCCGTGTCCTTCACGTGTGTGTGTGCGCGCCTTGGGCTTCTCCCTCCAGAGAAGAAGGACTCACCAGGTACGAGGGAAACCGAGGCTCGGAGCAGCCCAGCACCTTCCCGGGTCCACAACTGGGACAGGCCGGGCTGTGGCTGGCTTCCCTGGACTGTTTCCTTCAAGGGGCGCTTCTCACATGTCATCACACACCGCTCCAGGTGAGGGGGTTCACACTACCCCGGGCCGCTCTGTCTCTGCAGAAGGATATTTTGAAAACACACACCCTTGTTCTGTCCACACTCCTTCCCAACAGGCTCGGGTTCTGGCTGGTGGCCACTGCCGTGGACCGTCCTGCCAGGCTGTGTCCCCAGCTGCTCCCAGGGTTGGACCTGGCTGAGGAACCAGACATCGTCTCCCATCCCAGCCGTCTGGTCGCTCGTACCTGGAGGGAGAGACCCAGGCCACAGGCCTCAGGGCCTGTCCCCTGAGCCCCTCAGAAGACACAGCTGGGACCACCCTTCCCGCCTGGAGCCCGAGCCAGCCAGACCCACGGTCAGCCTGGCGCCCACCCTCCGGAGTCTGCCCCTCGAGTCCCTGCAGCTGGGCCCCAGCAGGGCATCATCTTTCGGGCAAACTCTGAAAACGCTCAAGCTGAATAAAACTGTCGTCGTTCACGGTTCCCTCTCTTCTTTCTCTGCCATCTGGAGCCTCAACCTGTCCGGCTTGCGAGCCCAGATCTGCGTCCTGTCGGCTCCTGTCACTCGTCTGCTGAGCCTTCTCATGGGTGGTTCTCCCCCGAGAAGGGATTTGCTGGCTATTTCGGTCCCCTCCCCTGCACGCCGGCGCCCTGAGAAGCTCCTCGCTGCAGCCTGGCTTCCCGGGCACCTCTGCACCTCCCCACTTCTCCATCTGCTCGGAGGATATTCCTGCCTCTCTGCACCGAGGCAGGGCTAGGCGGGGCCCGTGGGTGCCAGCAGCTGCCTTCTCTGGGTATCATCGCTGACACCCTGCCCATCCCAGGGGCCAGGGAGCCATCTGAACTGGGGCTTTCCTACATTTAAACTATGTTTCTGGAGGAACAACTGAAAATAGATTAGGATCCAACCTTAACACATGTTTTTAAAACAGCAAAAGGAAAACGAGTGGACAAAGGTAAAAAACACACAGTAAAATGCTAAAGGGTTAAGGTTTTGAGCTATAGAAATGTTGGCAGGGTACACAAATCATTGTGCCCTTGTGCAGAGAGAGACAAGTGTGCGGGTCAAATAGTGTCCCCCAGAAAGAGTCACTGAAGTCCTAACCGCCAAGACCTCAAAATGAGATCTTGGAAACAGGGTCATTGATATAGATTTAATTGGTTGAGTTAAAATGAGGCCATCAAGTAGGTGGGCCCTTAATCCAATATGATGTGTCCTTATAAGAGGAGGGGAGATTTGGACTCAGGCACAGAGAGGAGACCATGTGAAGACATGGGGAACAAACTGGAAAGTTGAGATGGACATGTACACACCTATATATATAAAATGGATAACCAACAAGGACCTACTGTATAACAGAGGGAACTCTACTCAATACTCTGTAATGGCCTATCTGGGAAAAGAATTTAAAAGAGAGTGGATCTACGTATATGTGTAACTGATTCACTTTGCTCTATTGCAGAAACTAATGCAACATTGTCAACCACCTATTCCCCAATAAAAATTAAAAAAAAGAAAAAAGAAAGGACACAGGCAGAAGGTGGATTTGTACCGATAGAGACTGAGATGCACATGATGCATCACAGCTCAGGGAAGCCTAGAGTTGCCAGTGCTGGTAGAGACAAGAGGAGTCCTTTGCAGGCCTCTGTGAGAGACCTCAGATATGCAGATGACACCACCCTTATGGCAGAAAGTGAAGAAGAAATAAAGAACCTCTTGATGAAAGTGAAAGAGGAGAGTGAAAAAGTTGGCTTAAAGCTCAACATTTAGGAAACAAAGATCATGGCATCCGGATAACTTCATGGCAAACAGATGGAGAAACAATGGAAACAGTGGCAGACTTTATTTTTTGGGGCTCCAAAATCACTGCAGATGGTGATGGCAGCCATAAAATTAAAAGACACTCCTTGGAAGAAAAGTTATGACCAACCTAGACAGCATATTAAAAAGCAGAGACATTACTTTGCCAACAAAGGTCTCTCTAGTCAAGGATATGGTTTTTCCAGTGGTCGTGTATGGATGTGAGAATTGGACTGTAAAGAAAGCTGAGCACCAAAGAATTGATGCTTTCGAACTGTGGTGGAGAAGACTCTTGAAAGTCCCTTGAACTGCAAGGAGATCCAACCAGTCCATCCTAAAGAAAATCAACCCTGAATATTCATTGGAAGGACCGATGCTGAAACTGAAGCTCCAATGTTTTGGCCACCTGATGTGAAGAGCTGACTCATTGGAAAAGATCCTGATGCTGGGAAAGATTGTGGGCAGGAAGAGAAGGGGGCGATAGAGGATGGGATGGTTGGATGGCACCACCCACTCAATGGACATGAGTGTGCACAACCTCCTGGAGATAGTGAAAAACAGGGAAGCCCGGCATGCAGCCGTCCATAGGGTCGCAAAGAGTCAGACATGACTTAGTGACTGAGCAACAGCAACAGGCAGAGATACCAGCGAGCTTGTTCTCTATGTGCACACACACCAAAGAAAGACCCTGTGAGCAGAGTGAAATGACAGCATCTACTCACTCAGAAGAGATCTTCTCATCTGAACCCAGCCGGGTTGGCCCCCTGAGCTTGGACTTTCAGCCTCCGGAACTGCAAGAAATACATTTCTGTTGTTTGGGCCACCCAAGCTATGTCATTTTGTTATGCCAGGCAGAGCTGACTAAGACAGTCGTCATTCTCTTGAAACCAGATGTCACCCTGTGCACGTCTGCACATTGCTCCTGAGAGCCCCTGCAGCACTCGCTCTGAACATAACAGAAGCTTGATCAGGGGTCATGTTCACAGAAGCCCCCGAGTACCTGCTCTCTGCCAGCCACTGGGTTAGGTGCCAAGGACCCTGAGATGAGCCCACAAACCAGAGTCCCTGCCTCATACTAAGAGCTAGACAATGATCTATACTGAATGCCAGGTGTCGTCCACCATGTGTGCTGGGAAAGGCCCAGAGCACAGGAGCTCCTTACTCAGTCTGCTTTATTGAAGGAGAAATAATTGAGAATACCCAGTCTTTTAAAAATGGTTTAGGGGTATACGAGAGTTTCAACCAACAGAAAGTTCAAGAACAGAGTCTCTAAGATCACCCTTAATTCTGACACCAACTCCAAGGTTGGGGGGAATTCCCAAAACTACCTTCAGTTTCAATGATTCCCTAGAAGGAATCAGAACTCACTAATAGATGTTATCCTCATATAGTTTATGGAAGGGAAGGGATGCAGCGTATAATCAGTGAAGGGAAAAGATGCACAGGGCAGAGTCTGAGAGGGTTTCAAGGTAAAGCTTCCATTCCCCTCTCCCCATGGACGCAGAATGTGTTACGCCCTGATACGGATGCATGACAAGACACAGGGAATACTGTCAACAAGGTAAGCTACCTAAGCCCCACGTTCAGAACTGTCACTGGCGCTTAAGTAACCATAACTGATTGATCGCCCATATATTTAATCTCAGCTTCCAGATCCAGAGTTACTCTGTGGTCCAAAACTCCACCTACATCTCATGGTCATCTTCATGTGTGGCTAGTTTCCATCCTAAGGTGTAGCTGGCCTACCCTCAGGCCAGACTCTTCCCTAATCAATGATGGTCTTGTTAAACATGACAGATTACCTTCTAGAAGCCAAAGGCAAAGGCTACACCTATCTTTGTGTGTGTATTAGCCCTTCAGTTGTGTCTGACTCTTTGCAACCCAATGGACTGTAGCCCACCAGGCTCCTCTTTCCATGTTCTCCAGGCAAGAATAATGGAGTGGGTTGGTGTTTCCTTCTCCAGGTGATCTTCCCGACCCAGGGATCGGACTCGGGTCTCCTGCACCTATCTTTGGGCAAGACCAAATTCTTCACTCCAAGAGAACATCGTAAAAGCCCATAGTTATAGTGTCCAGGGAAAATTTGACATAGGCTGAAGAATACAAGGTGGTGGAAATAATCATATATTCAGTACCAGACAGACCAAGATTTGAGGTGGAGGTTAGCCCATTGCCAACTGAAAATTCTAGACCGGCCACTTCATTTCTCTGAACCTCAGTTTCTCATCTACAAACCGGAGAAAATGTTTCTATATCAAATTGTGGGATTCGCTTAGAAGCTGATTTTTAAGCGTCTACCATAGTCCCTGGCACCAAACAGGTGGCTAAATAAACAACCTTTCCCCCCCATTTCTTTCTCTCTCTCCCCACCTTACTCCTCCCTGACAAGAAGGGGCTGCTGAGTAGGCAGACACCTCTTCTCGATCTAGCAGCTGCTCCTGCCTCCAGAAGGATGGTTCCAACAGGAGAGAGCATTTTTTTTTTTTAAACATACACTTTAAAAAAATCCACTCTCCCGTGCTATGTTAGTGATTTCAACAGCTGTGAGTCAAAAGAAACTATCCCAGGGTGTGATTTCCATGGCAACTGCCATGGTTACAGAGGAGAAAGGAAAGGAACGGGGGAGACTGGCTTGCTGTCCACTGTCCTCCTGTGACGTCCACCCAGGGTCCCTCCTCACTCCCTCCAGAAGGATGACCTGCTTGCCACTTTTACTGAAATCACCTTTGAGTGACGTTGCTGGGCCACTTGGAGGAAGACTCAGAAGGCTCTGGTTTTCCCTGCCTGTTCTCTCAATTTAGAAAACCAACAATGAGATGAATCACTTCAAGTGGTGATGGCTTTATCACAGAATCACAGGATCTGGATGACCAGCTACCAAGAATGTGGAAGGGCATGAGGAGTGGGCCTGTGGGAGAGGCCTAGGATGGGGAGCTCGAGGGGGTGGTCTTGATGAGTTGGAAATATGACTCAAGTATGTTTTAAGGCTCATCCCACCCCAGTCAAGAATAATCATTTTTAGGCCAGCACCTACGCTAGTAGTAGGATAAATCCAATAGACAAGATGAAGAAGCAACCGCTACTTCCCAGAGGTCAGGTACTGATGCAGTAGGCACAAAATGTGACTATGTACCTGTCTGAGATATTTAGTAAAGAAAAAAAAAATGGATGTAGAAATGTTTTAAGTCTAGAAAGGAAGTCAGGACGTTATGCAACTCGGAAGAACATGGGAACTGAACAACCGTCGTGAAAGCTTCTACTGTGCTTGGAAAGGCTCAGCATCAGCACCACAAAGATTCAGAAAATTGACGTTACCCCCGAAGACGTCCACGAACTGGCCTCTGCTTACTCTTCTTTATTTATTTATGTGCTTGTTTTTGGCTGTGCTGGGCCTTCAATGCTACCCACATGGACTTTCTCTCGTTGCATAGAGCAGGGTCTCCTCTTTAACTGTGATGCATGGGCTTCTCATGGTGGTGGTTTCTCTTGTGGGTCACAGGCTCTAGGGCACAGGCTCAGGAGTTGTGGCCCGCAGGTTTAGTTACCCCCCCGGCATATGGAATCTTCCAGGATCAGGGATCAGATTCGTGTTCCCTGCGCTGGCAGGTGAATTCTTAACCACTGGACCACCTGCTCACTCTTTTTTAGGGCTGCATGCTTTCTCACCTCTTTGCTTCTGCATGTAACTTTTTCCCTCTTTTTTTTTTTCATTTTATCTGAAATGAAATGGCGACAAGCAATACCACCACCTTCTCTCACTTCTCATGTCTTCTGAAGTGCTGGCTTAAGCATCTCTTACTTGCAAGACATTCTTCATTCCTCTAGGTAGCCTTGGACCCCTGTCCCTACCCGGATATTCTCAACCTATTCTCCTCAACCTCTGCATAACCAGCTGCCACTGTTGGCATCTCCAGTGTCACCTCCTCCCTGAGGTCCCACGGTTTTCCCAGGAGGCACTCTTGTCACACTTGATCTGACTACTTAATACGATCTCCCATGTGGATTCATTTATGTGTGTCTTAGTCACTCTTGCAACACAAAGAGTTGTGTCCGACTCTTTGCAACCCTATGGACTGTAGCCCACAGGCTTCTCTGTCCATGGGATTCTCCAGGTAAGAATATTGGAGTGGGTTGCTATGCCCTCCTCCAGGGGATCTTCCCAACCCAGGGACTGAAAATGGGTCTTCCACATTACAGGCAGATTCTTTACCATCTGAGCCACCAGGGAAGCCCAGATTGGTTTATACAGAGGCCCTAACTCCATTGACAGCCTATTATTCTTGAGAATGAATATAGATACTTGACTTACTGTTGTATGTCCTTAATGTCTGGCACCTGATAAGAAAATAATTATTTGTTCAAAGATAGAGCAATCTTGGAGGAATATATGTGGAATAAATATTAGTTGGATGAGTAATACAATTTTATCAAAGGATAAACATTTTGCAGTTGTTTATATAGAGGATATTTTATATTCATTGTACTTGCATAAGACAAATTTCCTATGGATGCCTTAACAGAAAACCTCAGGCTGAGTGGCTTCAAACATCAGAGATTCAATCTCTCACAGTCCTGGAGGCCATAAGTCTGAAAGTAGTCCCAGCTACTTGGCGGGCTGAGGCTGGAGGATCGCTTAGTATCACTAAGTGTGCTATGCCAATCGGGTGTCCGCACTAATTTCAGCATCAGTGTGGTGACTTGCTGGGTACTGGGGGCCACCAGGTTGCCTAAGGAAGGGTGAACCTGCCCATATTGGAAACTGAGCAGGCCAAAACTCCCGTGCTGATCAGTAGTGGGATCGTGCCTGGGAATAGCCACTGCACTCCAGCCTGGGCAACATATAAAGTGTTTATAAGAGCATGCTCTCTCAGTTCAGTTCAGTTCAGTCACTCAGTCGTGTCCAACTCTTTGCAACCCCACGGACTGCAGCACGCCAGGTCTCCCTTTCCATGACCAACTCCCAGAGTTTACTCAAACTCATGTCCATGGAGTCCGTGATGCCATCCAAACACCTCCTCCTCTGTCGTCCCCTTCTCTGTCTTCTTCTAACTGGTCAGGCACTAATCCCATCAAGGGGGCCCCAACTTTATGATCTCTAATCCTAACTACCTCTCAAAGCTCCCACCTCCACATCCATCACCATGGAGGCTTGGGCTTCAACATAGGAACTTGGTGGGGAAGAGGGGGGATATAGAATTCCATGTGCAGCAATGATTGAATCTGAGGTGACCTGGAAAGCTTTGTGCAGAAGTAGGACTGGGAGTGAGAGGGAGGTGGAGTGGGGCACCGAGGTCAGGGCCAATCTGCTAAAGGCTTGTGTGTGTCACCGCATCCCTTCCACCTCGCATAACTGCTTAGCTAGATGGTGTGCAGAAACTGGATCTGAAGTCACAGGCAAGGCCAGTGGGATGCTCTCCAGGACCGAACACCACTAGGCTGGCACTCTCACACCTGAGCCCGGGTCAGCCCTTTCTGGAGACAAATGTTCTGGGCTGGGCCCAGCCCTACAGTGTCTGATTGGGTAGGTCTGGAGAAGGGCCCTGAGCCTGTGTCTCTTTTTTTTATTTTTTAAATTATAGTTGATTTACAATGTTTCTGGTGTTCAGCAAAATGATTTAGCTATATACACACACACATGCACACACACACACACACATACATATATATATCATTTTTCATATTCCTTTCCATTATAGATTATGCCAAGATACTGAATATAGTTCCCTGTGCTCCCCTTGAGTCTGCACTTCTGACAGGTTCTGGGTGATGTTGGTGTGGCTGGTCTAGGGCCACGTGGTAAGAACCACTGTGCTGGGTAAGACCCCCAAGACCCTGCAGTTCTGCATGGTTGGTATTTCCCTAGGAGGCACCAAAGTCTGACTGTCCTGAGCACATGATACCAGTGTGGATGGGCAGCCTTGCAGCTCCATGTCACACCCAATATCTCAAGCCCTGGGAAAGCAGGTCGAAGTACATCTGGCATTTTGAAGTCCTTTAGCTGAATGATGTACATGCCTTTTGATCATTGCTAACATGTGGTAAGTAGTTTGGTGATGAGAAGCTCCCAGCATACAGAAGTGCAGTGGCAGTGGGAAAGTCCTGGATTTTCTACTATTAAGAAGTAAAAAGCGAAACATGGCCATGGCCATTTCTTATTGATACAGATAGATAGGGAACTAGATAATATTTATTGATCAATAAAATACATCAATATATAGAAATGTATATTGCATATAGGGCTTCCCCGGTGGCTCAGCTGGTAAAGAATCTGCCTGCAATGCGGAGACCAGGGTTCAATCCCTGGGTTGGGAAGATCCCCTGAAGAAGGGAACAGCTACCCACTGTAGTATTCTGGCCTGGAGAACTCCATGGACTGTATAGTCCTTGGGATCTCAAAGAGTTGGATACGATGGAGAGACTTTCACTTTCACTTCACTTTCTTATTGCATATATATAGGTATTGGTATACACATGTATCAATATGAGAGAGAGAGAGAAGAAGAGAAAGAATATGCAAATGTTCCATAGTAGCCAAGCATAAAACAAAAAGGTCCAACCAAGGCAGCCTCAGGATTTAGGACCATAAGAAACAGCGAAGCTACCATGGGGGCAGGTGGCAGAACAGGTGCAGTGATCCCAGAGTTAAAGCCGGAGCTCGGCAAGACGCCTCAGATGGCAGGGAGGCAGAGACAAAGATGAAACACAGGGCAACATGATTAAATGATGGCCGAGCACTGGGCTGGCTGAAGCACTATGTGAAGACCTAGGCTCTCCCCTGCACGTGTTTTATTGGTGAAAAATTCCCCGAGGAAAGTGATTTAGGACACAGCATCCATCATGCCAGGTGCTCAGAAAGGTTCGCTTGTACAGACTTGGAGGTAATTTCATTACAGTCCTTTGGTGTCTTTCGAAAGCTTGGTGATTGTTTTCAAGAACTTCTCATGCATTCAATCAATAAGTATTTCCTGAATGCCTTCTATGTTACAGTTACCGCAAAGGAAGTGGATTAAAAAATGCCATGGTGTCTCCATCACAGGGCCTACTGTGGAATAGGTAAACAGAAGTTAATCAAGAATCCCCCATCTAGGTGAACCGGCCACCTGGCTGTGGAGGACGGCCATGTGAGATAACAACAAGGTGTAATAGAGAAATCTCACCTGAGCAGGAAGTTGGAGAGAAGGTTAGTGAAATATGCCATGTGCCCTGAGACCACAGCAGTGACTAGGATGTAACTCGTGCAGAAGCAGTATTTTGTTTTCACACTTGGAGCAGGAAGTCCCATTTTATCCTCCCAGTGACCCTGGAAGGTGAATGGTGTTATCACTGATTTAGAGGAGGAAGCCGAGGATAAGGGTCACAAACCAGGAAGTAGCAAATTGGACTCGTACCCTGGTCTTTGGTGAGTCCTGACCTCTGTCTTGACGACCTCATCACTATTTTGTTTGAGAGTAGTGACTCGGGGTGACAGGTGTCCAAACTGGAAGAGATCTTAAAAGAAGAGATCATTTAAGTGTCTCATGTTTTGTCTGGAAATGAAAGAACTGAGATCAGAGGAGAAGAGACTTGCATCACAGATGGAGTCTGGGGCAGACACAGGGTGATTTCCTGTTTCCACACTGGTGTCTTCTGTGGTCCGGCCCATCCCCTCAAGGCCCCCCTGCACTCATCCCAGGCTGCACTGTTCCCCACCTGCAGCCATCCCCACACAGAGGCAGAGGTAACTTTCAAACTTCCACAAGTCTGGGTTTCGCCTAGAGAACTAGATCTAAGGTCACTGGGCTCTATTCCCAGAGTTTCTGATTGAGCAGGTCTGGGTGGGGCTGAGAATTTGCATGCCTAAAAAATTCCCAGGTGATGCTGGCCCTGCTGGTCCCAGGACCACACTCGGAGAACTAGTCACTGAGCCAGAACACAGAAAATGCCTGTGATGAAAGTGATTCCCGTTTTGAAACGGACAGACCCAGAAATGCCTTGAATACTCTCCTTAGGTAACTTGCTTATCAAAGCTCCCTGCTCCTTCTCACCATCCTCTCTCACCCTGGAATGGCAAATCCTTTCCTGTATCCAAATCCCATCCACCCTTTAATATCCAATTCGAATGGTACTTTCTGCTGGAAGCATCCATCATACTTCTCCCAGCTGGAATCTGAGGTACACTGAACTTGGGAGGCCTCTTGTCAGTCTCAGCATCAATTTCCCCACAGTCTTCCTATTACAGTTATTGGCTCACAGAAATGACGCCTGATCTATTTCTGTGTCTTACATAGTGACCTCCACCCTCCTAGCACAAACTAACTCTTCTGTAGACATGTATTCAACGGCGATGTTAAACCTTGAAGAGCATTTAACCACACATTTTCATGTTTCATATTCCTTAAAGGCTTATGCAGTTTGAGCAGTAATATTGCCCCTTTATTTTTAGAACAGTCAAAAGAGGACACACATACAGAGGTTGCAAATGTCACAGAGAAGAATCGTAACTGCGCCATCCTGGGTCCTGGCAAAAAAATAATTGATGCATTCTGGGACCCTCCTGGTGGTCCAGTGGTTAAGACTCCGTTCTTCCAATGCAGCCAACAACAACAACAACAAAAACAAAACAAAAGATAATTGGTGCATTCCAATGGAATGTCAAGGAGCGTTTAAGAAGGTGATGCTTTACAATGATGTGGGCAGTGTTTATAGAAAATAAGGAGGAAACAGGTCCTGAGATGGGAAGCTGTACCACCCTGGAGAAGACAGTAAACCCTAGAGAAGGCGCCATGTGGAAAGATCCTCTTGAGAAGAACTCTGGGTCTTGGTAGAAGGAGTTACCCCGCTGCAGAAGCCTGCCAGGAAGGGAGGTGGAATCCCCCGACCTCACCATCCACCCCCCCATCCTCATCTCTCGCCCCCCCACCTCCCAGTTGTCAAACTCAGTGGAAGGCAGAAGATGAGGGCCTCAGCCTCAAGTTCACAGGCATCAGTCTCTGCATAGCGCAGAGTGGAGAGAATGAGGGGCGGGTTTGAAAAGGCTGAAGGAAGACATCCCAGGCATTGATTCCAGCCTGCAGGTTTTTTTTTTTTTTTTAATTTTGCGTTTTCTCCTCAACCCTGCAGCTTCTACAGACTCATCAATCTTCCTGTTAAAAATGTCTACTCCGTGGAATGTAGATGGTTTATTGATAAAGACAGGGCAGTTTAATTAAATTTTAGATGGAATTGCTTCAGAAAAAGGCTCATTTTGGAATTGCACTTTCAAACAAACTTTCTGCTTTATGAGCGCTAGTTTCTTAAAAAAAAAAAAGTCAACAAACCATAACACCAAAAGCATTGTTTCATGCTATCTTATTACAAACTGCCTCCCTGAGCAGATTGCACGTTTATACTCTGTGGTAGAACTTAACATACACTGGGATGATGGTAAAAAAAAATGAAATGAATTTTCAACAAATAATCAAGGATGCAGTTTCGAAAGACTGGTGGAATTCTTAGTACAATAATCTTTTTTTTTTCTAAGTCATGTATATTTTATGAGTCTGAAACAACTGATTCCAATAAGTCTTTGGGCTATGGTAGCAGAGTAGGAACACAAACTAACATAGCATAGCATAATATATGAAGCAATCATTCAAACGTAGCTTGCAGTACACACGTCAATAAACTTCTGCTGTATTGAAGTCAATGAAGTATAGGAGATATTCAAGCAGAAGATGTTTATTCAATGCATTGTAAAAAAAATCCATTTTTCTTCGCCTTGCCAAATGTGCCTGAGAGTTATTACTAATTTATCATGAAAAAGCAACTGCTGGTGTGGTATAAGCAAGGAAAACTGGGTAATTTCTCATCTTGTTTTGGACTTGAACGAGATGCCAAGTTGCTGTTCGGTGGCTAAGTCCTGTCCGACTCTTTGCGACCCCACGGACTGCAGCATGCCAGCCTCCTCTGTCCTCCATTGTCTCCCGCAGTTTGCTCAAATTCATGTCCCTTGAGTGGGTGATGCTGTCTAACCATCTCATCCTCTTAAAATGATTGTGGTCCATGGGTGAGATCGTGCCTGCTTGACTCAGTAGATGTTCAGACAGTGCTGAGGATGCTCATGTGAGTGTCAGAAGACTTGGGTTCCACCTGCAGCTCTTTCAGGAGCCACTCTGAGCCTCAGGGGTAAAGGCAGAGGACTGAAATGGAAACTTGAGCGTCCCTTCCAGAGATGGAGTCTGTGATTCTCAGGTGCAGCGGCAAACATGGCTGCACGCTGTGTGATGTTCCAGTCTCTCCTCCGGGCCTGCAGCTTTCTCCTAAGGGAGAAAGCTTGCTCCTGGCAGGATGTGACTGACAGCAATGCTTTCTGCCTGCCTCTTTGCAGCTCAGATGATGAAGGCCTTCTGCGGAGAAGGCTGACTTGTGAAGCCAGACACCGTAGCTCTGGAGCAATTTCAAGATGGTGAACTCTGAGCGATGGTGGTTGTGCTTGTTTCCTGCGAACCACTGCAGATTTTGTAATCTGCATTGCTTTTCTCCCAGGTTCTGTGCATCAGCAATCCAGAGAGAGCTTAGCTGGGCCCTCTGCTCCAGGTCTCCCAGGGCTGTATCCAGAATGCGGGCCAGGCTGCCTTCTCATTAGTGAACTTGCTCTGAATTCATTTCCTGGAGGCTCACGGTTGCCTCTGCAAGGCCCGCTGGAGGGTCTCTCTTTAGGAAGTGGTCACCACCTGATCAAGCCAGGCCCACCTAGTATTATCTCAAACTTGCTCAAGGTCCCTCCTGATTTGGGACTTTAATCACACTTGCAAAACCCCTTCCCCTTTGTCCTACCATAGACCCTAATCACAAGAGTAATGTGACTCCATAACCAGAGACCCTCTCTCCTCAAGGATAGGAGGTCAAACAGGGAAGAAAAGATCCCAGAAGGCTAAGACCCTGGAAACCCATACTCTAGAACCCCAATAAAGACTTTCTATATGCCATTTTCTTTAAGACCGAGAGCTTTAAGTCTACTTCCTTGAAAAAAGTGTTCATAATGAGTGTTCCCATCCTCTGAAATCTCCTGGCAGGGTTTCTTGGCTTCCCACTACACTCTGCGCCTTGCTGATAGTTTATCATTTCTCTGCTTGGTTTCCTCCAAGTAGTCTGCACATTACTTAAGAGCAGAGACTAGGATTTTTGAATCTTGGTATTTAGCCTGTCAACTTCTACATTGCAGATACTCAGTAATTAATGACTGATTGCTAGTATTAAAAATACTTGATGTGTATACAGTTCTTCAGAGTTTATAAATTACTTTCACAGGCTTTATTTCCTCTGATAGCTCTGTGAGTGCATACAGCAGAAATTAATGTATTATTTTCAAAGTAACTTATTGAAAGATGGAGTCGTAGCCAAAAAACAATGTCCTTGAATTGGCCATGTTGTCAATCAAGTAACATACAAGAGAATAAATGCAGAAGATAACTTTTGTCTACATCATACCTGTCCTGGCTTATATATATGTATTTTTACCATTAATAAGACTTTCTGATTAATTCATTTTATTAATGTTGCACAGTATCAACACTTCTGTATTTAAGGAAATGGCTTTGGGGAAGGGATGCGTAAATGGACGCAGTGAGGAAATTCCTCTCAAATTGTATGGCTCCAAACCCTAGGAATCAGCATAGACTAGATTGGTCTCACTTATAAATGTGCTTCCTCAGCTTTATTATCCCCATCGACATATTTTAAAGTGAAAATATTCAAATAGCATACAATTGCTTAATGTGGCAGAACAAATGTCATGAGACAAAATAAATGTAAACTTACAGGTTTCATGGAAAAGATAAGTGAAATAAAGCACAGCTAGAGCAAATGATTCACGTAAGAAGATCATGAACCATGAGATGCTACATCTACTGGTCCACTTACACTCTTCTTGTCTGACTTCCTGTTCAGCCACTCAGAAGGGGAAGCCATCAGATCCTCCTAGTGATCGCCCTTGAGAATATGTTATGTTTGGAAGGCAGTCTACATCCCAGGAGAAAGGCACATTGTCCTTTCCCTTTAAGAGATGCTATTAAGTCCAGGCCATGTGCTCACAGTTTCAAATGTCTCATATTTTCCCCTTCCAATGGTGCTGACTGTCTGAATTAGTCATGAAGTGCATGTACAGTGACCTGCCCAGAGGCAAGATACTAGCTCAGTGAGTCTGTAGTTTAAAAAGCAAGTGCACCCTTCACTGTGGAAATGTCTCACTGTACTTAAAGATTAAGCTTGACCTCAAACGTCGTATCTGGGGAAAGGGAAGGATACTCCACATAGAACCTCTGAGTTGATCTCTGGGGGAGCATTCTGTGTAGCAGGAGTCACTAACTTGCAGGATTTCTGAGCTGGAAGCCCCACTCTGGCCATCAACTAGTTGTGTGACCTAGCATATCACTTACTTTTTCCTTAACTCTAAAATGTTTTGATTAGGCAAAATCCAAGATTCTTTTGGAGGAGGGCATGGCTACCCACTCCAGTATTCTTGCCTGAAGAATTCCATGGGCAGAGGAGTCTAGTGGGCTATAGTACATGGTGTCAGACTCAGCTGAGCATGGGCACAGACACACATGTCCACACACACACACACACAAGGGCTCTTTTTGTCTTTGAATTACTTGTAAATATACATATGAAGATATTGGCCATTTTATCACAAATTTTCATTTTACACATTTTCAACCCTGTATGTCTCTCTCATCGTTTTTATGTATCAAGTATGGATGGTAGAATTGCTTGCCTCCAGAACACTGGGGATGGTCAAGCAAAGCATCCAAAGTGATTGAACTCAAATTCATTTCTTTTAACTAACCTTTAATGTATAGATAAAGTGTGCTGCCATTGAGCTGGATATTCCGGTAAAAGAACTTAAGGAAATGTCAAGGATAAATATACACAAAGCTCATATGGAAAATCACTTTGCGTTATCTGATGTTATGTGGGAAAAAGTGTTAGTGATGGACGGTCAAATAGGAAGCTATAGAAGTTTATTGATGTTGTCACGTCGCATCTCATTTCCCTGGAAGGTCTCTCCTTCAAAGGGCACATTCCCTCCAGCAAACACGCTCCAGGCTCAGGGAGAATCTTGCGATGACCCATAGATAGTATAACTTACAGCTAGTCTATGCCTAGTAGACAAGTGAGTCTTTGTGACCAAATTGTTTGGCTCCAAAAACCAGGGACAAATGTTTTCTTTGAACTACATCATGGATTGTGTCAAACCGCTATTTAAGAAATTAAACTGGCCTCCAATAAAACATTAATCATGTGACATGATTTAATTTACCAGGACAACCTGAGAAGCATAAAGAATTTCTTGCGATCTCAGAGTCACAAGGATCGCCTCCTGTGTGGCTGAGCCAGTCTGTCAGCTGAGAATGGGAAAAGCTACAAGGTGAGACAGACCATATGTCGCACGCTCTTACAGATGGAAGCTAGGAAACCCAAGTTCCAGTTTCACCAGAGGGTGGACAGGAGCAGGGCTAAAACTCAGAGAAAATGCTTAAGATGGGGACAGACTGAATCACACAATGCATTCTGTGCCACAGTGTGTTGAATCCGTGTGACCACTGTTCTCGGAAGACAAGCGCCTGTGGCTTGCCGCCTCCACTGTGGACCGTATGGTGTGTGTTCGCTTCAGACTACAGTCGACCAAACTCATACAGTCAACAATAAATCGTCTTCCCTTTTTCTGTAAGCTTTTCCTGAACTTGCTGCATGTGGGTTGCGAAATTGACTTCTGCTTCCTGGAAATTAACACAGAGAAGAAAAAAAAAAAAGAGCAATGATAAAATTCACAGATCCATAAGAACAAATAAAACAAAATGTTCTTTTATTTTTCTATTTCAGAGAAGCAAATCTCGATACACTCAAATTGTAAAGAAGGCATTGTGTAATAGAATGTTTAATATTTTCACAATGTTCTTCAGGTAAAGGCAGTGGTAAATGTCAAGGACCTGCCCTGCACAATATTCTTCTACTCTTTGTTTATTGTCTAAAGAATCTCTTCAGTTCAGTTCAGTCACTCAGTCGCGTCTGACTCTTTGCGACCCCATGAGTCGCAGCACGCCAGGCCTCCCTGTCCATCACAAACTCCCGGAGTTTACTCAAACTCATGCCCATCGAGTCGGTGATGTCATCCAGTCATCTCATCCTCTGTCGTCCCCTTCTCCTCCTGCCCAGAAAGTTATGACCAACCTAGACAGCATATTAAAAAACAGAGACATTACTTGGCCAACAAAGGTCCGTCTGGTCAAGGCTATGGTTTTTTCAGTGGTCATGTATGGATGTGGGAGTTGGACTGTGAAGAAAGCTGAGCACCAAAAAATTAATGCTTTTGAACTGTGGTGTTGGAGAAGACTCTTGAGAGTCCCTTTGACTGCAAAGAGATCCAACCAGTCCATCCTAAAGGAGAGCAGTCCTGGGTGTTCATTGGAAGGACTGATGCTGAAGCTGAAACTCCAATACTTTGGCCACCTCATGCGAAGAGTTGACTCGTTGGAAAAGAATCTCTTAGGAGCACTAAAATGCTATGTGGGAGTCTGCATTTGCATGTAAAGCAGCACAGGGAACACTACACTACTTGGCTTATGGTTGTGACTTCCCTTTGAGATGATGAGTTGCTGAGGTCAAGAAGAATATCAAATTGTTTCATCATTAAATAGTCATGTTACATAACCAAGTTGTTAACCTGATTTACATGTAATGTACATGTAAAATTCTGGAGTGGTTATTTAATACATGGAGACTTCCCTGGAGGCTCAGTTGTAAAGAGACCGCCTACCAGTGTAGGAGACATAGGTTCAGTCCCTGTGTTGAAAAGATCCCCTGGAGAAGAAAATGGAAACCCATTCCAGTATGCTTGCTTGGAAAATCCCATGGTCAGAGGAGCCTGGTGGGCTACAGTTCACGGGGTCGCTAAAGAATTGGACATGGCTTAGAGACTAAACAACAACAAGTTTAATGTATGTGGATGCAGATACCCTCACACACACACACACATACTAGGATTATATACAGGGCACTGGACTTCCCTGGTGTCTCAGTGGTAAAGAATCTGCCTGTCAGTGCAGGAGACTCGGGTTCAATTCCTGGATTGGGGAGATCCCCTGGAGAAGGAAATGGCAACCCGCCCCAGTATTCTGGCCTGGAGAATCCCATGGACAGAGGAGCCTGGCGGGCTACAATACATGGGGTCGCAAAGAGTCGGACACGACTGAGCCACTAATATACACACATATCGGGCACTGATACTGATGAATTGAAGCCCCCTTTCCCATGTCAGGCCACTGATCCCTGGGAGAGTCATGTTGTAACTGGTTCCCCCAGGGAGCATCTGCTCACACTTGCCCACACTGAAGCTCAGCTGCCACCTTCCACCCACTCCGCCAGCCTGAGCAATCTTTTTGCTGCCGTCTATGCCTGTCAGCTTGACGTCTTTCTGTTCAATAGCATTTTTAGCATTGTCTGCAAACTTGGAAATGACACGGCACACCCCCTCTTCCGGATTAATAAGTAAAAGAAGAAATAAGATTCATCCTGACAAGCATTCTGTAAAACATTCATTTAGCCTTAAACATTTTAAAAGGAA
This sequence comes from Cervus canadensis, assembly GCF_019320065.1. Taxonomy (NCBI): domain Eukaryota; kingdom Metazoa; phylum Chordata; class Mammalia; order Artiodactyla; family Cervidae; genus Cervus; species Cervus canadensis. The sequence continues at coordinate 85,027,110 of NC_057390.1, read as the reverse complement.
CTAGTTTTCACTGTTCATGGTGGATTTTTTTTTTTCTTTTTTCCTTTTCAGCAATCTCTTGGTAATGGAGATTTGTGCAATTTTAGATTTGGGTGTTTGTGAAAATACTTGCAAAGGAAAAATAAAATCACAAAGTGACAAAATATTGGGTTTGAAAATATCAAAGGAGACTTTTAGATGAACACAAGCCCCTGAAATAATTCTTAAATCCTCACCATAATGTCCCAAGTTTGGAACGGCAGTGGCACAGAAAGAGACAAAGAGACCGAGAGCGCAGCATTGAAATATATACATTACCATATGGAAAATTAAATAGCCAGTGGAAATTTACTGCGTGATGCAAGGAGCTCAAATCTGGTGCTCTGCAATAGCCTAGAGGGGTGGGATGGGGTGGCAGGTGGGAGGGAGGCTCAAGAGGGCTGGGACATATGTATACCTGTGGCTGATTCATGTTGATGCATGGCAGAAACCAACACAGTACAGTAAAGCAATTATCCTCCAGTTAAACAAATGCAGTTAAAAAAAAGAGAGACAGACAGACAGATACAAATAGATGGAGAGACAGAAGGACACACAGAGAGAGAAAAAGACATAGAGACAGAGGGAGAGAGACAGAGATAGATGGAGACACAGAGACAGGGAAACAGAAAGGGTTAGAAAAAAAGACAGCCCAGCCCTGAGCTGAATGCACCACCTAGGGAAGGTCAGCTCCACACGTGGTCTGTGTGCTGGGGCTGGAGCAGAACCAAGTGTGCAGGGGCGGGCACCGCGGCCTCCCTGCATTCCTTTACATTCTGTCTCCTCTCTTCTAGTCCTTCCCAGGGCAGCATGCGGAATATGGGTACACACGTTCCCAAAGGCTCCCTGGGTGCCAGCTGGCCACAGCCAGGCATGACCGACCTGGCCTCCCTTCCCCAGGACTGTGACCAACCCTCCTGGAAGGAAACCCTGCAGACCAAGCATTTCCCCCCACATGAACCTTTATCATCTCCCTCATTCAGGGAACTGGGGTAGCTAGGACTCAATCAGTGCTTCAGCCTGGAGAGTGACTGGCTGTACCCAGCGCACAGTCTGCAGTCAGCCCAGGGGGTGTGGGGCACAACAGGAGTCCAAGGAGATGCTCAGACACCCCTGTTGGTCAGGACGACTACACCTGTCAGGATGACTGTACCTGTCAGGACAGCCACATCTGTCAGGATGGCCACATCTGTCAGGACAGTTACATCTGTCAGAATGACTACACCTGTCAGGATGGCTACACCAGTCAGGACGGCTATACCTGTCAGGACGGCTACACCTGTCCGGACGGCTACACCTGTCAGGATGGCTACACCTGTCAGGATGGCTACACCTGTCAGGATGGCTACATCTTTCAGGACGGCTACACCTGTCAGGTTGGCTACGCCTGTCAGGTTGGCTACGCCTGTCAGTATGGTTACGCCTGTCAGGGTGGCTATGCCTGTCAGGATGACTACACCTGTCAGGATGACTACACTTTTCAGGTGACTACCCCTGCCAGGATGGCTATCCCTGCCAGGCTGGCTACTCCTATCCTACCAAGTCAAAGTACACGCATGTGGAAGCATGTTCCAAGAGTAGTCAGACATGAATGACAATAGTTTTTGCCATCGTAGTAACTGTTCTATTAACAATTATGTAAACTGCATCAAAGAGAGAAAGGAAAGCAGGGGTTCTGTTCCCCCCCACCCCATGGCCCACCCCACACCTCAGCGTCACGTCTGTTCATCCCAGTACCGGCCCCACTCTGCTATGTGCATGACAGGATTTGTATTTTCCTCTGTTTCTCCCTTTCCTTTCCTCCCTCCTTGCATTCCGGATTATGAAATGGCTGCGGGTTTGCCCTTCCTCCTTCTGTTCACCCTGGTGGTGTGGAGTTGAGATGAAGAGCAGCACCACAAATACATCCCAACAGCCTCAAGCCTCCTCCTTTATTATAAGAAGGAAAACAACAGCAACAAACGGCATCATAAATATGATCAGTGCTGTCAGATGAATTAGCTGAAGGTTTTTTTTTGGTACTGTAACCTGAAATTTAAAGGAATAAAGTCTTATGTGTATAAAAAGAAAATATCTGCCTTCAAAAAATAGATAATATTTTTTTCAACAGTAGTGGAATATCAGAGACTTTTAAGGCACCACAAGTACAGAAATTACACAGGATAGCTGCTTCTAGCTTAACACCAGTGGCCAAAATGCCACTAGCCCATCAATCTTCAAATTAGTGGTTTGCTTCTGTTTTGTTCTTCTGCCTTTTTTACTTTCAAGAGCTCTCTGGATGGAGATGCTTGAACCTATTCAGGTCCTCCATCATGTAGATTAAATATGGACTGCTTTTCTTTTCTCTTGAGCCAACAAATGACACATGAAATTTTTTCTTCCTGAACTACAATTTTGTGCAATAACTTACTTATCAGATTTTTTGCTAAGTCTAATTCATAGAAGTCTAGTTCTTGGAACTCAGTTTGTTCATCTGTAAAATGGGTTCAATAATGTCCGCCTCACTTATTCCAATGCTTGGCGCCATTTCTTGCTAAGCCTAAATTATGGATTGGTATGAAGTGGCCTTTCTGGTACCACCCTCATAGTGATCTCCTATATAAACATGCACACACATCATCATCATCAAATACTTGCGTGTATATCTCTAAAATGATACCATTGCCATGAGTATTTGATGAATAAGAATGCATTGAATTGGCAAGGGACAGATGATGGATAAAGTAGAAGATATAGGCTGGTCCCTTCCCTCTAGATTCTTGTCAGGTGGGGAAGAGTAGGAACTCTGGAGCGGGACAGCCTGGGTGTAGGTCCTGGTTCTGCCCCTTGCTTGCTGAGCAATTCTGGTCAAGGTACATCACTCTGTGGGCCTCAGCTACTATGTCTGTGGGATGGGCACAGCAAGTCACTAAATTACACCACTATTAGGAGGATTGTGAATGCTCAGTCACTCAGATGTGTCCCACTCTTTGCGACCCTATGAACTGCAGCCCACCAGGCTCCTCTGTCTATGGGATTGTCCAGGCAAAAATACTGGAGTGGGTTGCCATTTCCTTCTCCAGAGGATCTTCTTGACCCAGGGATCAAACCTGCGTCTCCCTCGTTGACAGGTGGATTCTTTACCATCTGAGCCACCTGGGAAGCCATTAGGAGGATTCCATGGGCTAATTCATATAAGCCGCTTTGAAGAGTGACTGGCACATGACACATGCTATATAATGTTTCCTCAATACTGGGTTAAAAAAGGTCTGTTTGGGTCTCTCTGTAAGAACAAACCTTTTGGCCAATCCAACAAATAAAAACATGGATGATCTAGTGATGGAGAGAAAAACCAATGTATTCCATGTAATTACAGTGCAGTCCAACAGTCACCAGGAGAGGTGTGTGCATAGGACTTCAGAATGTAAGGAAGGGTAATGAGTGACAGGACTAAGGATAGCAAGGGTCTACCTTGGCTGTAATAGGAGCAACACCCAAGGACAGGTCTCTGGGGTAGTGCTGTGGCCTGGATGGAGGCAGGGATGGGGCAGCAGGGGAGCGGGGGTGGTCATTGAGGCACAGGACACCAGGCTCTTCTTGCCTCCATGCGGACTCAGACTCCTTCCTCTTCTTTTAATGGCAGCCTCTCTTTTGGAATTTCTGCTCTAAAACCTGAAGTCCGCAAGGAAGCTTTTGCTTCGATGTGTGTTTCCTCTAAAAGAGAATGTGACTGGAGATGATGCTGGCGCACCCAAAGGCTGCCTGTCTGCAAATATCCTCCAGTTCTATTCTTGAGCCTTGACATATGTCCACGTTCTCCAGGGGGGTGCTCTGAGGATCTGGTTAGAAAGTATGAAATCGAGCATGTGACCCAGGATGCACTAATGCCCAGTGGTGACAGGAGCTTATGCACGGTGGCCCGGGGGGGCTCGGATGTCAAATCCCTTGCACCAGATGTGCGTTCACCAGCAGGGACCCAGGGCTGCCAGCTCTTTGCACGGGATGCCCAGCTCAAAGGAATGGATGATGTGTGTACTCGCTCTGACAGACCTGCAGGTAGCTTTGGGACAATGGCTCCTGTCTCTTGAATTGTTCCTTAAACAAGTGCTCTCTTGATTGAAAAAGTGATGATTTTATTTCATTTTATTTTTAGAAAAAAAATCCCTGAGCGCTGGATGCCGAGGACAGCTGGAGTGTGTGGGACGCGGGGCGCTATTTTTTCCCCATCGCTTTGGGAACCAAGCAGATGGGCTGCCACTTGATTAGATTGGGGGCCATGGATGGCGCCTTCCAGCTGTTGGCCACGTGACCACGTTTACTACGGGCAAAGGGGAGAATTTCCCTTCTGTTTTCCCTGTCCCCTTGGTCCTCGGCTTCTTGAAATTGTGTTTCTGGGCTGCAGAAAGCACATCTCTCTGCTTCTCTTTGAAACATGCAGCCACGGACTCTAAGGGAAAAGAACTTCCAAACACCTTCTGTAAAACATGCAGAGGGACTCTGGAGCAGTCAGGTAACCGGAGCAGAATCTGGGCTTTTTAATGAAGTGGGGCAGTTTCTCACAAAGTTGGCGGGTAGACAAAGCCCTGGTTCCAAGAAAGCATGGCCCGCAGCGGAGGGCAGGAGGCGATCATCCAGGATCCGAGAGGAGTGAGAGTAGTCCTTCCTGCAGGCACGGGATGAGCCTCTACTGTCTGATCAGATACTGACCATGAAAGTAACAGTTTCTATGCACACTAGCACTTTACAGGTTGTACATGATCTGTGGGCTTCCCATGTGGTTCAGTGGTAAAGAATCAGCCTGCCAATGCAGGAGTCTTGGGTTTGATCCTTGGGTTGGGAAGATCCCCTGGAGAAGGAAATGGCCACACACTCCAGTATTCTGGCCAGGAGAATCCCATGGATAGAGGAACCTGGCAGGCTGCAGTCTACGGGGTTGCAAAGAGGCAGACACGACTGAGCGACTGGACAAAGTAATCTATGCTTTACACCTCAACACATGGCTTCATAAACTCCCAGCCCAACACCAAGTGCGGGGCCTCTCTGTTCTCAAGTCCATCCATCCTCAGACACAGGCTCGGCAGTTCGTGGCTGAGGAGACATGAAAGCCCCTCCTGCCATCAGAGCCTCGGTGGACATGTGGGTGACAGCGGCGAGGCGTCCTGACATAGATGGGTCTGTTCCCAGCCGTCCCGGCTTCTCTGTGAGTCACAGTCTACTGTGTGTTGAATGGAAATTATTTCCTTCCCTGTGGACCTCACAGAGGAAACTGGTTGAGAAATCACCTTGTAAATGATACAGCTTCCTGTACACATATTAACATTAGTCGTTGTTGTTCAGCTGCTAAATCGTGTCCAGCTCTTTCGTGACCCCGTGGAATGTAGCCTGCCAGGCTCCTCTGTCCATGGGGTCTTCCAGACAAGAATACTGGAGTGGCTTGCCATTTCCTTCTCCAGGGGATCTTCCCTACCCAGGGATTGAACCCGAGTCTCCTGCGTGGGCAGGCAGATTCTTTACCACTGAGCCACCAGGGAAACCCTGCTAACATTGGTGGCCAAGCTCTCATATTATGATCCTCTGTCAAATCGTGATCAAACAGTGGACTCAGGGTTCCCAGAGGTCTTACCTCCTTGGGAAAATGAGGTCACTGCATGCCGTGTCCTCTGGTATGTCTCTTACAAAAGGCCTGAATGCAACCTCTTTTGACATAATTCTGTCTTGGTGGTGTTCTATAAATGGCATCTTTTTTCCTCCCTGTATTTCCTCTGTTAAGCCTCATGACAGCCCCAGGAAGGAAGTACCACCACAGCAAAGGTCACTTCTGACGGACCAGTGCTTAGGGATTGAAGAATTTCCCAAGGACTCATCTTTTAAGAGGGGAGCTAGGATTTGAACCTGTGTCTCAGACGCTGACATGTGAGTCACTGCCAAGGGCTCCCTTGCAGGAACCACATGTCGGGGTTCAGCCTCTGCTGTGGGAACTGCGTGCTTTAGGAAACCTCTTCCTGTCTCCTTGGTCACGTAAGCATCATCCCCAGAGTCCCCGTGGGAAGGTGACTTGACGCCAGTTTGGAGTTCTTGTAGAAACTTCTCCAGTACAAGGCAGGTACTCAGGGGTGGGTGCAGACTTGATTTTACAAGTACATCTGTTCTGTTTATTTTTGCTTCTTTGCAGTATTATCAACTTCTGTTCCATATGGATGATCCATATTGTGCCTCGGTGAAATGATAGCACATTATGCTTTTATCCTTTTATCATCAAACACTACTCATGAAAAAATCACCAGGTTTGCCTAGGTTCATCTGTTCAATTTATTTTTCCCAAACTTTATTTTGAATAAAACACCTACGGTAAATGTGATTTATGTAAATGAATAAAACAAAACTGTTATATAAGCTTTTTTGACATCATTCAGTCCCGTTCTGTCGGGGTGCCACTATACAGAATCTTCTGGCAGCCTGTTTTCCATAGGATTATATTATTTCTGAAACCGCAGAGCCAAAGAGATAAAACTATAATATACTTTCAAACGCTTTAATTTAATTTTTTTCCTCTTCTCTCCCCAAGCTTCCCAGATGGAGGAACTCCAATATTTTAAAAGAAGCTTTTACTTATGAGAATCTTTCAGCACTATTCCAAGTGCCTGTAGCTATTCCTCTCTCGTACTCTCTGCCTTTCTCCATTTTTCTCACACCTCGCTCCCTGGTTTTATTTAAAGAATGGCAATCCATCTTTCCTTTTTTTTTTTCTTCCTCTTCTTTATTGTTATATTTTTCTCGCTTTCTACCCCCTGGGACCCTGAATGGAAGAATTTCCATCCTCTGAGCTTGTGCTGGGGGCAGCTCCTGTGCCCTGGGTTTACAATGAGCTCACTTATTGCCTGTGCCACGCGGCTCTAGGACGCGTTCTTATCTCCACCCGGCAGCTGGGGAATGAAGGGCCCGGGCAGCTCCGGGGGCACACCGCTAGCCTCGCCGCCGACAGTGTGGACATCTGCACAGCCGCCAGGCACCCCGGAGGATAAATGCCTTCGCACCTGCCCTTCCCAGGGCCCCGGCCACCTGGGCGGCTGAGGCCTCAGCAGCTTACGGGTGTCTCCTGCTAACTGAGCTATGTGCACGGCGGAGGCTCTCTGCATGGCAGGCCCATTGGGTCACTGTCAGCCCCCTTGTTCTATGTGGTGAGGAAGCCGAGTCCCAGAGACAAGGTCATGACCTACCCAAGGCGGCACACCTGGTGATGGGAAGTGCATGATTAGAAGATCTTTGAACTCTTATCCAGCATGCATTTCTTATAATCTGACTCAGTTGAAGACTCACTGCCCTTAATGAAGAACAGTAAACCCATGATTAGTCCCGTAAATACTAAAGTACAGACTTTTAAGGGAATATTTCGTATCAAGTGAAGCAATAAGCATTTACATTTAAGATAGTGTATGTAAAAGCTTTTGCAAATTAATATGCTACTAAAATATATATTAATATGATTATTGCAGGGCTTCCCTGGTGGTGAAGCGGGAAAGAATTCGCCTGCCAAAGCAGGAGACTCGGGTTCGATCCCTGGGTTGAGAAGATCCCCTGGAGAAGGAAATGGCAGCCCACTCCAGGATTCTTGCCTGGAGAATTCCGTAGGCAGAGGAACCTCGTGGGCTACAGTCCACAGGGTCACAAAGAGTCAGACACAACTGAACTACTGAGCGCGCACACACACACATGAGTGTTGTAAAGGTGAATCATTAAGAACGGAAATGAATCAAGCTCTTTTTCCTCATGAACAAAGGTCAGCTGGTTTGGATGGTTTTCGCTCTTTCTTGCATGTCTGTTTGGAGATCTGGCACCAGAAGCTGGACTTGCTTTACTGTTGAGAGGTCCCCACTGAATTTTTCAGAGTTCTTCAGGTGCTTTTGTAAAAGTCAGACTTCACACACGATATTCAAATCCAGAACTCCTTGGTCCAGAAATCTCCTTTGGATTATGAGTCAGGAGATATGCTCTTGGTACACTCATCTCCAGGCTGGATATCCCTGGAAAATTCATTATAATGACAATTCTCCAAATCCCAGTTTCCCTAGTCCAGGATAGAGAGCCCAGGGTATTTTTGCAAGTCCCTCTCACTCAAAATAGCAGGAAGCTGTAGAAAAAGAATGCTTGAGTATAATAGAGTGGGGAGATGTGTTGATATTTTCCACACCATAATGCTATGGGAAGTTATCTTAGACAAAAGCAGTCATGGGTATGTGCTCACATGCTTAGTCCCTCAGTCATGTCCAACTCTTTGCGACCTCATGGACTGTAGCCCTTCAGGCTCCTCTGTCCGTGGGATTTTCTAGGCAAGAACACTGGAGGAAGTAGAAACTCTGTGTTGCTTTTGTTTTCCCCTATTTTTGCTGCATTTCTTCTGAAGGGAAAGGAATATGCCCTCCACTGCTGGAAAATGACTGAGGGCATCTCACCAGCTTGGGGCCTGCTGCTGATGGGGAGAGCATCAGTATGACGTGCTTCCTTTTTAAAGTGAGATGTGTCATAACAATGATATCTTAAGTGAGCTGATATTTATCTTTTATGCCATTTGTATTTGACAATTAGCAATGCAGTGCCCACTGCTGGGCTCAAAGGACTTTCAAATGTGGGAGTCATAGAACACTTTCTGACACTTTTTACCTTAATTGCGAGTGAGGACTGAAGAAAAGTTGACCAAGAAAAGACAAGATAAATTCTGAGCCCTGAGTTGGAGTATAGCTGCCATGACCCCTGTCAGCATGGTGGTAATGATGGTGATGGTGATGTGGTGGTGATGGTGATGATGGTGATGGTGATGGTGGTGATAGTGATGGTGATGGTGATACAATGTGATGGTGGTGATGGTGATGTGGTGATGATAGTGATGGTGATGGAGGTTATGACAGTGATGGTGATGGTGGTGATGATGATGGTGGTGATGGTGACAGTGATGATGGTGATGGTGATGGTGATGCACTGTGATGGTGGTGATGGTGGCAGTGAGGATAAGTGATACAGCAGAAGCTCAGAGAGGTCTGGCACTTGCCCACTGATGCTTTCAGGACCCTTAGTGTTCTGACACCCAGATCGTTGTTTTCTTTTCTCTTTCCCCTCCTTCCTCATCCTTTCCCAGATTTGCATCCACTTTGATTCTAATTTGGTGTGATGCTCATGATGAGAAATTATTGTACAGATTGTTTGGACTGAGTATTCTCCCTGCTGGACTCAGCAGAGGTTTTCTGGAGCCAATGCAGTACCACTTCTTCAGGCAGACCCAGTGGTCAGGGAGCAGGGGCCCCCACATCTCATCCTTGGCAGGCGAGAAATGGACCACATGTGTGATTCTGGAACACTTATTGACACTTTAGTCCTTCTAAAGCAGAGTAGGTCTCCCCAGATTTTGGAACAGAAGAGAAAAATTGCTCTCCCAATAAAAGAAAAATCAATAAGTGAAAACATGAACTTCCAAATGGTAACTTCCAGCCTATGGCTGGCTCTGGAGTGTGGTGGAAAAGAACAGGGTGGCTTGAGCAAAGTTATTTAACCTGGATTTAATATGGCGTGGGTTGCCATTCCTTTCTTGGGGGGATCCTCCCAATCCAGAGGTTGAACATGGGTCTCCAGCATTGCAGGTGGATTCTTTACCATCTGAGCCACTACGGAAGCCCAATTTAACCTTACTAACCATAATTCATTTTCTAAAAAAGAAAAAAAAAAAGGATATGGGCATGCTTAGTGTGCCAAGTTTAATTGAGAATTAAGTTAATGTACATGAAAATGTCGGCATGCTCACCAGCACAATGAAGAGCTTGTAGAGCTTGGATGTTATGCTGTCTTCCTCAACTGGCACAATCCTACTCCTTGTTGAGATTGCACCTCTGAGTCAATGCTGGTCAAAACTTCTTGGGCTTCCAAACCATAGTCCCAGAGTCCCAGGAATCATGCTCCTTCCCTATATTCCGTCTCTATACCGCATGTCTAAATTCTCTGTTCTTTGTCAGGTGCATCATTCATCTGTATTCCCTCTGTTCCCATATCAGCTTCTCTGTTGAGTTTTAGGGCTCTGTCATCTCATGCCCATGTATTATATCATGCCCGTTGAATTACAGCTGCCTTTGGTCAGTTTCCTCCTTTTCTGGGCCATTCTTTTATTTTTTCTTAATAGGCTTTATTGTTGTTTTTGACAGTTTTAGGTTCACAGCAAACCTGAGCAGAAGGTACAGAGATTCCTGTGTATCTTCTGACACCATATGTGCACACCCTCCCCCATCATCAACATCCTCCACTGGAGAGGGGTGTTTGTTACAACTGATGAATCTGCATCGATGCCTTGTTACCACCCAAAGTTTGCAGTCTACATTGAGGTTCACTCTTGATGTTGTACCTTCTATGGGTTAGGGCAAATGTATAATGACACGGACCCACCATTTCAGGACCATACTGAATAGTTTCACTCTCTTAAAATTCCCCTTGCTCTGCCTGTTCATCTCTCCCTCCCCACAACTCTTGTAAATCACCGATCTGTTTATTGTCTCTATAGTTTCACTTTTCCAGGTTCTTATATAGTTGGATTCATACAGTATGTTGCCTTTTCAGACTGACCTTTTTTCACTTAGTAATGTGCTCCAGGACTTTGGCCACCCCATGCAAAGAGCCAACTCATGATGGCTGGGAAAAGGCTCTGATGCTGGGAAAGATTGAGGGCAAGAGAAGAAGGGAGTGACAGAGGATGAGATGGTTGAATGAAATCACTGATTCAATGGACATGAGTTCTAGCAAACTCTGGGAGATAGTGAAAGACAGGGAAGCCTGGTGTGCTGAAGTCCAGGTTTGCAAAGAGTCGGATACGACTTAGCGACTGAACACCAGCAGCAGATGTACATTTAAGGCTCTTCCATGTCTCTTCACGTCTCTTCTACTTTGTGTTTTAAGATCCGAAGAGATAATTACTTATGAAATCTAGATATTCAAAGTGGTAGTTTTTATACTTGCTCATTATTAAATTCAACCTCCACCTATGGAGAATAAAGTAAGACTTTTACACCACTTAATCAAGTACCATAGGCAAAATACTCTGAAATGCCATGTTATACAATATTATCCTACATAAAATCATCTTATGCTCATTTTGGTTTCTTGCACAATTTCACCTCATTCCTGTCATGAAATGATGGTGCCCAGTGGAGTGTGGTGTCTACCTTGACAAAAGAGTGAGGATTTATACAAGCAGGGTAACCTGCACCCACAGCTACAAGGGAGGGATTTACCTCTATTTAAAGGAGAATTTCAAATGCTGCTCATAAAGCACACAGGAGCTTTACCCCTTAGAAACGTGAACTTCCCTTCTATTTTGGGAAATCATGAGATCTTTTCCTGTTCTGTACCCAAGGTGTGTGTAAAATGAGTTCTCTTATCAGTTCTGCCTGCCCAGGAGAGATAATTTACTGACAGAACAGAGAAGGTCCTTGTGTGATCTCTACCCAGTTTCCTTTGCAAATGTGCATGTGATTTCATGGACTTTTTTTTTATTATTATTATTAGAAGTTGCTGAATTTGAATTAGCTACAATCCCTCTTTTTAATAGACTGTATCAAAAATGTTTAAATTCCATAGCATTGGTGGAACAGTCCATTATGTCTGAGGACAAGGGCTCAGAGCATTGGTGGGGTGTTATCAGCAGTTCTAAATAGGTATTGAGTTTGAAGATAGAGAGTATGATGAAAGAAAGTCAGACCCTAGCAGGTTATTTAGCTTTCACTTCTGAGGAACCTGTCATTGCCTGCTTCTGTAAACCTACCTAATGTGATTTATCTGATCCATTTCAATGCAAGAAAATGAAATGGCTCCTGTTAGCAGAAACAGCAATTATAAACTCACAGAAACAGCAGTTAGAAACTCGCAAGCCTGGTGCTGCTTAAACATCTAGGCTAAGCACTTTTTAAATTAGCACTTTAATCTTGTTAGTGGTCTGTAAATGAGAACCCCTCTCAGCAATCAGATGTTCACAAGTAGGGCCATTTCCCATGGACCAATGCTATCTAGAAGACTAAAGCTCTCTCACCAAGGAAGATTGACTTTGCAGCAGGGTCTTAGCGGGTCTACAAACAGACCACAGAAACTTTGCTTGAGAGCACAGTGTGACAACCTTGGGGTGACGTGTAGCACTGTACACACACCCCTCCTGTCCTCGTCTCCCGTCCTCTCCTTCCGGGTCTCTCTCCTGAGTCTATGATCTCCTTGGCAGCCGGAAGACGAGACACTTGAGAGCAGAACCCAGAACCTGCAGGTGAATAGAAACCAAGTAACTTCTTGGAGGTGATTAAAACATCAACACCTTCTTAGGAGGTGAAGCTTCAGCTTAATGATCACTTTGCTTGTTTCTTTCTTTTTTTTTTATAGCTTTTTCTCCCATTTATTTTCATTAGTTGGAGGCTAATTACTTTAGAATATTGTAGTGGGTTTTGCCATACATTGACATGAATCAGCCATGGATTCATGTGTTCGCCATCCCGATCCCCCTTCCCACCTCCCTCCCCATCCCATCCCTCTGGGTCTTCCCAGTGCACCAGCCCCGAGCACTTGTCTCATGCATCCAACCTGGACTGGCGATCTGTTTCACACTTGATAATATACATGTTTTGATGCTGTTCTCTCAGATCATCCCACCCTCGCCTTCTCCCATAGAGTCCAAAAGTCTGTTCTATACATCTGTGTCTCTTTTTCTGTCCTACATATAGGGTTATCGTTACCATCTTTTTAAATTCCATATACATGTGTTAGTATACTGTATTGGTGTTTATCTTTCTGGCTTACTTCACTCTGTATAATGGGCTCCAGTTTCATCCATTTCATTAGAACTGATTCAAATGTATTCTTTTTAATGGCTGAGTAATATTCCATGGTGTATATGTACCATAGCTTTCTTATCCATTCGTCTGCTGATGGGCATCTAGGTTGCTTCCATGTCCTGGCTATTATAAACAGTGCTGCAATGAACATTGGGGTACATGTGTCTCTTTCAGATCTGGTTTCCTCAGTGTGTATGCCCAGCAGTGGGATTGCTGGGTCATATGGCAGTTCTGTTTCCAGTTTTTTAAGGAATCTCTACACTGTTCTCCATAGTGGCTGTACTAGTTTGCATTCCCACCAACAGTGTAAGAGGGTTCCATTTTTTCCACACCCTCTCCAGCATTTATTGCTTGTAGACTTTTGGATAGCAACCATTCTGACTGGCGTGTAATGGTTTTTAATAGCTTTTAAAAAATATATTGATTAATGTATGACAAGACCCACTGCAGTACTGTAAGGTAATTAGCCTCCAACTAACAAAGGTAAATGAAAAAAAAAATTGAAATATAGTTGACTTGCCCTGTTGTTTTAATGCTGCTGCACAGTAAAGTAGCTCAGTTATACATACATATGTATTCTTTTTCGTATTCTTTTCCATTATGATTTATTACAAGGTATTAAATGTAGTTCACTGTGCTATGCAGTAGGCCTTATTGTTTATCCATTTTCTATATAATACTTTGCATCTGATGATCACATTGTCTGAGTTCAGTCATGTCTTTAACTCCCATCACTTCTAAGAGCTTGGTTAAGATCCTAGAGGATATGGTATAGGCAGGGCCAAGTCATATGCCCTGAGTTGGGGTCATATGCTGACTTCTAGTCTGAGATGGTTTAATAAGAGTTGATCACTTCTGAACTCACCATACAGTGGCTTGGCTGCGGATTAGCCATTGGCAGGGGAAGAAATGTCAGTTATTCACTGACAGTAGGAAGAATTCCAGAGAACAAACCTGGACAAACCTGTGCTCTCATTCAGATAAAGCCCTGCTTCAGCGAACTTTGGACTCCTGTGTGGGGGTAAAAATGCGGGAAGCCCACAGGGCCTCCATCCAGAAGAGTCATGATAAAGGACGTTAACTCATTTCAGAGAAAGGAAAAGACAGCTCTCCTTCCATCTGACTTCCTAGGGCTCGCAAGGTAAAGAATCTGCCTGCAATGCATGAGATGTGGGTTTGATCCCTGGGTCGGGAAGATCCCTTTGGGAAAGAAATAGCAACCCACTCCAGTATTCTTGCCTGGGAAATCCCATGGACAGAGGGGTCTGGCAGGCTACAGTCCACGTGGGGTTGCAAAGAGTCGGACGTGCACACAGTTTAGCAACTAAATGACAAGAAAAGCAAAGGGGATTCCAGGTAGCAAGTATTTCCTACCAACTGGAGAGTCATGTAGTTAGTTTAAATGCAGTGGGACCCCCATGCCCTTGGGGGTGATCTTTCTCTTGCTAGGCCATCCCTGGGGGGCTGGGACTTGTCCTGTATATGCTCACATCACAGTTGTTTTCTCTGAGGCTGTCAGACCTCATGAGTCATGAACCAGTCCCTCATAAGTCTTTGAAAAATGCCTACTTCTGTGTACTATAGCCTTGCTGCTCCCATGTGGCCCAGAGCATCACTGATTCCTAACTTTGGCAGCAGGATCACCTGGGGAACTTTCCAAAAATAGATTCCATGACCTTGGCCTCATTCTGCTGTATTTGAATGAGAAATTGAATATAGGAATGTATATTTTATTCAGAAAAAAAACAAAAAACCTTTCTAAGTGAATTCTGTTTTAAACCAGGTTGGGGAACTAGTAACCAGATTACCTTCCTTAAAATCACCTTGTCCAGGCCTACCTTTAGGTGCTGACAAGAGACAGACAGCTGGAGGGAAGCGCCAGAGACTCATGATCTGATCAGCTATGGGAAGGAAGACCTGAATACTTTGTCTGCCTGGTGGATGGGCGTCAGCATCAGCATACTACTTCCAGGGATTCAAACACGGTTCCGGTTTCCAGTCCAGATTTAGGGAGAGGGGCAGACAGTCTCCACCCTCAAACGCTGCTGAAGGGCCTGGGACACTCCTCAGCTGAGTCCCCATATCTGACATTCATTTTTAAACCTATCTTTGATTATCATCTTAGTAATATGTAACAAGTTAAAAGTACATTAAGAAATAATAATAAAAACAAAATAACCCACTTGCCATTGCAGGAGACCTATTTTGATCCCTGGGTCAGGAATATCCCCTGGAGGAGGGCATGGCAACCCACTCCAGTATTCTTGCCTGGAGAATCCCACAGACAGAGGAACCTGGTGGGCTACAGTCTGCAGAGTCACAAAGATTCAGACACACCTGAAGCGACTAGCGCAATATGTAAAAATATGCTTGTTAAAAACAGGCAATGTCCAAGTATAAGAGGAATAAACGGTTCCTTCTACGACCCCAATTCTTCTCAGTCTCTTAAGGTGACAAATTTAATTACTAAATGCTTCTGCCACTGTAGGCACCATGGTATGCTTAAGGGGAGAGACAGAGAGAGAAAGATATAACTGTCAAGTTACTCAACATTTCCGTGTCTTAGTTCCCATATCTAGGAATTAATACTAGCACCTTCCTTATCGGGCTATACATAGAATTGAGTCAGTATTGTCTGGAAGGTAATAAACACTATATAACTGTGGTTAACAAACACATGTACACACAAGCTTCCAATATACTATTGATTCAGACTTAGGACTTGTAGTTTTTCACTTAATATTTGTCTTAGTGGTCTGAATGTGCCAGTACGCATGAATGTACCATAATTTTATGACAGTTGTGTAATATTATATGGATAGACCATATTTAATACATCCTTTGATGGGCTATTGTGTTGTCAAGGGCCAGTATTTCAAAATACTTTAGGAAACACTGAGAAAAATATTTGTACTTTTATTGGCACAAATTGGAAAATCATTGTGTAGGAAAAAGTTGAACTGTTAGGTGGGTAAGCAGATTTACAGATTTGAGAGATAATGCGGAGAAGGCAATGGCACCCCACTCCAGTACTCTTGCCTGGAAAATCCCCTGGATGGAGGAGCCTGGTAGCTGCAGTCCTTGGGGTCGCGAAGAGTTGGACACGACTGAGCGACTTCACTTTCACTTTTCACTTTCATGCATTGGAGAAGGACATGGCAACCCACTCCAGTGTTCTTGCCTGGAGAATCCCAGGGACGGGGGAGCCTGGTGGGGTCACACAGAGTCGGACAGGAATGAAGTGACTTAGCAGCAGCAGCAGCCCAATGTCTACTCAAAGTTGCCCCGTTTTTACCCTGAGTAGCAGTGTATTCTGCTTCCCTTCATGAGGATAGATGCTGAGTAGGACAGATGTAAAATCAAAAAGCTTTCCTAATGTAAAGTGGTAGGAGGACAGTTTACTTCTGCTTTAACTTCAGAGAGAAAATTCGAGAAGCAGGTATCAGCTGTCTGATGGGAAAGGCCACCACCTGAGTTGCAGGGTTGCCAGGAGGTGAAATGCAGCACTAGGGAGAGACTCTTACTGAGTATCAGACACATACTAGGCGTGCCTTCATTTTATCTCACTTCACTCAGCTTGAACCTTAGTCCTAGCATTTGGTTTGGTTTTGAGTATAGTCACCTCTCAATACGCTGCTAAAATGAATAAGCTACAAAACTGTATCCAAATGTATGAAAAAAAAAACAAAACACAAAAACCTCCCCTGTTCAAGAAAGTTCTTAGGATTAGCGTTTCTGTTTTAGAGACTACAAAACCCAGCCACTTTAGTGTTGGCCTCATAGCGTCAACATCCTCTTCCTAAGAGTCTTTGTAATACTGAGCCAATTTCTTCTTGAGGATGGATAGATACGTATGTAGAGAGATGTGGATGAAGACAGATAAATAAAATGTTACTGACTTGCACTTTCCCTGAAAATGCTTATAGAGTCCAATTAGTGGTGTTTCACTGCACTTAGTATTTAATTGATGTTCAGTATAACCGGCAGCCATGGGGTATGCAAAGAACAGAGCCGGCTTGGAGCTGACAGCACTGACTTCCATCCCCAGGTCTTCATATATGAGCCCTCTACCATCTGAACATCCACTTTTATCTCTCTGACCTTTACTTTCCTTATTTATCATCTGTATTTCTATATTTTGGAGAAAGACATAACAGCCCACTCTAGTATTCTTTGCCTGGGAAACCCGTGGACAGAGGAGCCTGATGGGCTACATTCCATGAGTTCGCAAGAGTTGGACACAACTTAGCAACTAAACGAAAATTTCTATATATATTCCCTTGTATCTCAAGCAGTAGTGAAGATTGACAAGTAAAACAAGCACCTTCCATTCACAATTATTGCATAATGTTGACTATATTTCCCTTATTGTACAATAATACTTCCTCGAGCCTATCTTATACCCAATAGTTTGTGCCCCACGATGGTCACCAGTAATTTGTTCTCTACATCTTTGAGTCTACTCTTTTTTGTTCTATTCACTAGTGTGATGTATTTTTAGGTTACACATATAAGTGATGTAATACAGTATTTGTGTTTCTCTGTCTGACTTATTTCACCTAGCATAATGCCCTCAAAGTACATCCATGTTGTTTCAAGGGGCAAAACTTTAGTTCTCTTTTTGTGGCTGAGTAGTATTCTGATGTGTGTGTGCATGTGTGTATCGCATCTTCTTTAGCAGCTCATCTGCTGACAGACACTTAAGTTTTTTCCATAACTTGACACTGTAAACAATGCTGCTAAGAACACTAAGATGCATGTATATTTTATAATAACTGTAAATGGAACATAACCTTTTAAAATTGCATGAAAAAGCCTGTTCACTGTAATACAATTGGAGTCTAAGGTCGGAAACAACCCAACTCTCCATCAGTTAAGAAACAGAATAAAAATAAGCATCTCATTGAGTCTCGTGATAAACAGGGAAACAATACTCTACTTGTGTCTTCGTGACAGACGCAGATCACAGGCTCAGGTGACTCGCTCTGGGTCCCAATGAAGAGTAGTGACGACGTTGGACAGGAACACAGGTCACCCGACTTCTAGTGAAGCACTTGTGCCATCAAGCCACACACCCTTGGAACTCTGTTCTACTTGTGAAAATGTACCAAGATCGACAGGCACTTTGCTTGTCTCCGTTCTCCTGAACCCATCCATTCAGAATATAGCTACCAATCACACTTGCAATTTCCGGTTGAAAAGATATTTTGGCATAATTATGTTTATGTGAAAAATTTTAATGAAAACATGAAATCATTGATGAAGAAATCATGAAACAAATCGATCATCTAAGTTCCAATAATTATGTCATAATTAAGTAAGAATTTCAGAAAGACCTTTATCAGATGAGGAAGGCTCCTGGCTCTAGTCTAAAATCACAGCCTCTGACTTTGAGGTGCACCTGTGCTTATGTATCAGGACACGTATGGAGTTTTACCACCTGCTGGAAGTAAGACCAGATAAGGAGACTTTACTCTTCTTCAAAACTTTTCCTTTAAAACCCAGGTCAGAATTACAAATGCAACCGCACTTCAATGCTTCCCTGGGGAACTGTCTCAGTGCTATCCAAATTGAACACTAGATGTCACTGCTTTGCAACAAAATTTGGATTTTGAATGCATTTTTCTGTGGTTGTAAATAACATGCTCCTTGGGGAGGTGAAAGGGGGTGGGGAAGGTGAGTTATCCTCGAAAAGAATCAGTCTTTCTCAGTGGTCTTTTAAATGGTCATTTGGGCAAAGTACTATAGGGTTTCTTTATCATCTACGCAGTTTTATTTCAGTTAAACCTATGCATAAAATACATGCATATTTTATGTATCAGTGATTTTAATAGTCATATTCTAATATCCCTGATGGCTCAGTGGTAAAGAATCCATCTGCCAATGCAGGAGACCAGAGTTCCATCCTTGGGTCAGGAAGATTCCCTGGAGAAGGACATAGCAAGTCACTGTAGGATTCTTGCCTGGGAAATCCCATGGATAGAGAAGCCTGTCCATTGGGCTGCAAAAGAGTCAGACATGACTTAACAGTTAAGTAGCAACAATATTCTAATATCCAGCTTTTCTAAGGCTTTGTGCCACAAAATTGAGAGCAATTCAGACCAAAATCTGAAGGTAATGACTCTGGGACTCTCCTTCAGCCTCAAACTCTATCGTGACATCCTGACTTCTCACCACCCTGATGCTGGGTATTCCACAGGCATCACAGACCCATCATTGCCTGCTTTTCCATCTCCTTAATCCTTAGTCAAAGGTGGGGCCAGAAAGTCAGTTCCATGATATAAAATATCTGGGTGATATTTACCTTTTCTGTCCTTCAGGTGTTAAGTCCAATGTCACCAAGATCTGACTTGAATCTCTAAAATACTATCAAGATCCTATCTAAGATCTCACTGCCTTAGTTCGGAAACACATATTTTATTCAAAATGTTCATAGTTGTAACACCAATCTCCTAACCAATTTCTCAAAATCAAGTTGTTCTGTCTTCATTTAAAGAAACCAAGCAAAATGAAGCAGTACTACCACCCTTGATCCAAGCTCCTAGCACCCACAGCCTATGGCAGCCTCATCACTATCTTGATCTTGTTTGTCTTTGAGGCATTCTTCCATTTTACAAACCCCAACCCGATGTAGGCACTTTTGCCCCTGACTAGAAAGTCTTCTGGTCTTTCTCCAGCTGGTCAATCTGTTGTTTAAAACCCAGCTCCAGAGTTTCTTTATCTGTGCATGTTTCATCACAGCCCATTTAATTCTGCATCCTTCACTCTATGCCTGTGCACTTCTATCTTCCTTTAGTTCACACATATGTCATGAGAAAGGAATTTGTCTCTTCTCCTTGTTATCTTCATGATGCTTCATATATAGTAGCGCAGTGAATGCATAAATGACATTTTTATATAGGGTATGATGCTGTCCTCTGAATCGAATTTGTTAATTAAAATTTAGCAGAGTGTTAAAGTGGAAATTTCAGTGGAGGCACTATAAGATTGACAGATGTCATATTCCAGGATGAGGTGCAAGAACTTGAGGCTGGATTTCAGAAAGAAGAGGAAAAAACAAGGGAGTGACTCATTGCCCCTCATCACCCCTCACCTATCTGATGATCTGGAGGCTTTGGAAGAAGCCAGGGCAGGGAGGCAGGATTTTTCTAGTGTGAGTCTTGGGTACCATGAGGAACGAAGAGCTTTCTCTCCTGGCTCAGGTCAGTTCTAACTCGGAAGTCTGGGTATCTGTGGTTTGTATTTTGGCAGGCATGGTGAGCTAGCATCTGGCTCCCTCCTGAAAGATGCTCAAGGTGAGAAAAGGAGCGGCAATCACCATGGTGAGTGTCTGAAGAGCTTGACCGTTTGGGTGAAGAAGGTGTGATTATTCCCCACAGACCCGGCATAAGCCCTGAGTCTAGATCAGATTTGCGTACCCTAACTGCTGTTAAAGAGGTCTCCTTAGAAATGCACAATCCACCTGATGCCCATGTTCAGAGGAAGGAAAGTCAGAGGCCGTTGGGACAGAGTACTGATTTCTAAGCTGCTGTCTCTCAGGTCCTCAGCCGCCTTTCTGTAATTAGCTCTGTGATGTTGGAGCTGGGACTCCAAACCACCTTTCTGCTTTGCCAGGGTTCCCTGACCCTTCTGCCCAAAGTTCCAGCAGAGGGAGGATGTGAGGTAGGAGGAAGGAGGGGGTGCCATCTTTCTCTTTGCACCTTTCATGTCAGAAGCTTGTAAGCAATGCTGCTTCTGCCCTGTAGCACCTATTGAACAGCTCTTGATTTCAGTTTTTGGCTTCAGCTATGTTTCTAGAACCATGTTTCTATTCCCTCTCCCCTAAGCAGCACTCCATCCTCCAAGGCCTGAGTCCCAGCTCCTGGGATGTCCTTCTAGCTCTTGAACCATTAACACCAGTGAGTAACACCTCATTGTAGGGCTAGGCTCCAGCTCTGCAAGGGTCCTCCCCCAAGCTTCCACGTTCTCAGGGTCCCGACCTTTGTTCCCAGAAGGAATTTCTAATCCATCTCCTAGGTTAAATTATCTCTGTTAAAATAGCTACTGTATTTTATGCTTTCCTGTCTGAATTTTGATTGATAAAAATAGGGCTACATTTCCCACATCAAGAGAACTGGGGGTGTGAGTCCTCCGAAGTAGGGAGAGACTGTGAACAGCCCACAAAAGCACCTGGTGAGAAAGGGTCAGCCCCAAACACCTGCTGGGCCACAGCCTGCGGGTGCCGGCTTCCGGGTGAATTCAAGTAAGGCCTCTCATCACCTCTCCCCTCCCTTTCCAAACTCCCCATCCTTGAAGGAGCCAGGAATTGGAGCTACTGACAGGAGAGAGAACAGGAGGCAGCCTGCAGGTCTAGCTGGGGATGACACATCAACTTCACTCAGTTCTAGGTTTGTTACTACATGGGAATGGACACAGCCATGATTTAACTATTATATGGTTTTGTGACATCAAGGAGCAGAATTTTTTCCACTAAAATGTGACCCCCCCCCCAAATATCAAGAAATCTGCCTTAAATTTCAACTAGGAACAAAAGGATGAACTAGTCTGCTGAGCAGGGGTAAGGGCAGAGGGGACCCAAGGATGGCACACTCAATTATTATGGTGGGGACACATAGCATGCATGCGTGCTAAGTCACTTCAGTCATGTCTGACTATGACCCTATAGACCATCACCTGCCAGGCTCCTCTGTCCATGCAATTTTCCAGAGAAGAATACTGGAGTAGATTGCCATGCCCTCTTCCAGGGGATCTTCCTGACCCAGGGATTGAACCGGTGTCTCTTACATCTCCTGCATTGGCAGGCAGGTTCTTTACCAGGAGCACCACCAGGACACATAGAGAGACGGGTAAATGAGGAATGCAATTAGATAGGAAGTTGGGGACTGAGGCCAGCCTGCGGTTTTACAGGAGCATTGAATGGCTCAGGGCACTGAGTCAGATAGGAAAGCCACTGCATTTCTGTTTTCTCCACTGGCCCAGAGGTGCCATCCTGCTTGGCCACAGGGTCCTGCATCACATGCTCTTAGGGCTCAGAGGACCTGTACTGGAGAATGGACCAAATGATCACATTTATCGCTCACCTGTCTGTCTACATGTCTGGACTGGAAACTCCCTAGGACAAAGGTGGTGTGTGGTCACCACGTCCTCCTAGCAGAGGGCACTGGGTCTGAAAATGCCCAGTCGTGAGTATCTAGCTGTTAAGTGATAAGAGCCGGAGCAGAGGTTTGTGGGGAGATAGAAGAGTGACCTAATTCTATGTGAGGCACCTGGGGTGGGGATCAGAAATCCTGACGGAGAGAGGACACTGAACTTGCTTGCGGGATGCCCAGAGATCAAGGGGAAGATGGGGGGGTGCATTGGCAGAAACAGGGAGGGGTGGAGAGGCTGGGCCCAGGGCAGGTGCCCCTAGGGGCTCTGGGCAGGCAGGTGGTGAGGGTTCTCCTGAGGTCTGGGGCTTCATCTTTCTGCAGGAGGTGGGCAGAAAGGAGTAAGACACCCGGGCACCACGTTTCCATTGCGGTCAGCTCCCTCTGGCCTCCTGGCGCCGGGGATCCCGAAGGCTGCAGACCCCCGGCAGGAGGGATAGAAGCAGTTCCTGGCCCAGAGCTCGCTGCCCTCTCTCCGGAACTGTTTTTTCTTCGCGGCTCTCTGAAAGCCTTATTGATTGCTCAAAGCGAACTGCCTCAGCCCACGGTTTCCTCAACCCCCGGAGCAGCTTGCATTTCCTCTGACGTGGCCTCTGTCCTCTCCCCTCCCCCAGGAGGCCTGGGGTTTTTACATTTCAAATCCTTGACAGCTGGGTGAACTTCTGCTTCCGCCAGAAGAAGGACCCTTTGCTGCTCACAATGGCCGGCCAGTGGCACCGGGGCTATTTTCTCTCCAGCTGTGAGAGAGGCTTTTTCAAACGGCCGGGAGAAGCTGCTGTCCAGCTGCGGCACCTCGCCCTCTCGCGGGGCTCTGCATGTTAATCAGTGGCCTCTCACTGCGGCGTTTGTGGGGCGGCGGCAGGTGCGCGCCTTCCCCCAGCCTCCAAGCATCCCCGGAGGCCTTCCGCTCGGGCAGGTGAGCCCAGGCGTGACGTCATCGCAGGTGTGCGCTCCACGCGCCTGAGCGCGGCCAGGTCCATCTTGGTGCCCTCAGGTGTCCCAACCCTCGTCTCCGGTCTGAGGCAACTCAAAGGTATAGGGCCTCTCACACGGTGCATAAAGCCAGAATCCTGGACACTCTGGAGAAATACACGGGGCACTCGGAGGGTGACAAGCGAACCTGGAGGAACCCAAGTGGATGCCCTGATTCTGTCCGCTGGCTGGATGACTTCCGGGGGCACCCAGCTCCTCCCCACACACCCACTATGCATTCCCTGCCCAGTGCCTTTGCTCAGCCCAGTCCCTGGTTTGGAAAACTTTCTGCATCCATACAACTGTCCCTGTCTGTTGAATCTCGTTCATCTTTAGAATCCTGGCTTACCTGGCTGTGCTTTCCAAACTTTTCCCAAACTTTTTGGGTAGCCACGGTGCTTCCCCAGGATATTTTGCTTCTCTTTAATATGAATAGCAAGGATTCATAATCGTTGAGTTTTTACTAAGTATCAAGTGCCAATGTCTTTCAGGTCCATTCATCTCCTAGTCCTCTCAACACGGGGCTTGGTTCGAACCATTATTTTACACATAGAACCAAGGCACAGAGACCCGCCGATGTTGGCCGGGCACTGGCAAGGCCACCGTAGGTGCCCGTGGGACAGGTATGACCCCACTGCATTATCTAGTGCAACTGTCCTTCATGCGGCTGAAGAAACCTCCCTCCTAGTCTGGGATCTCCCTGAGGACTGGGTCCTGGTGTCAGTCATCTTTGTGTGGTCTGCAGTGCCTACCCTTGTAGACGTGGAAGAATACATGGGACCAAGAGATAGCACCCATACCACACACAGAACTATAGTCCAAGCTTCCGTGTCAAGTATTTATGGACGCCACCCAACCACCCAGCAAGAAGCATTTTGGCATCTCCATCCTGAATATTCATTAAAAGGAGTGATGCCGAAGCTGAAGCTCCAATACTTTGGCCACATGATGTGAAAGGCCAACTCACTGGAAAAGACCCTGATGCTGGAAAAGATCCTGATGCTGGAAAAGATTGAAGGCAAAAGGAGAAAGGGGCAACAGAGGATCAGATGGTTGGATAGCATCACTGACTCAATGGACATGAATTTGAGCAGACTCCTGGATATAGTGAAGGACAAGGAAGCCTGGCACGTTGCAGACCATGGGGTTGCAAAGAGATGAACACAGCTGAGAGACTGAGTAACAGCAACAAATATGTGGGTTGGACTGGACAATAGGAAGGAACTGTATTAAAGCCTCTTTTCCTTGTACTTTTAAGAAATGCAATTGCTCTTAAGTACAAATAAAGTATGTTCTACACAGAAAAAAGTAGAATCTACAAACTATTAGTACTAGTGAAAGACTTCATATATTGATTCAACAAATATATATTCAGTGTGAGAGTGGTTTTAGTGGGTATCCCAGGCAAAGCAATGAGTAACACAGTAACACTGCTGCCCTTGTGGGACCAGTCTTTAATTTAAAATATATTTATAATTTATCTGATGATAATAAATGATCTAGAGAACTATGAACCATAGCAAATTGAATTATATATTTTAAAAAATGTATGTGATGAATAGAGAAAGCCTCCCATCTGAGTAGAGCCTTGAAGGAAATATGGGAAGTGGTGGACACCTGGAGGAGATCCTTCTAGTTTGGGAGGACATGAGTGTGAGTGGCCTGAGTGGTTTAGCATCCCTGATGTGCTGATCACAGCAAAGAAAATAGTGAAGCCACAGGAACCAATGCAAGTTACAACACCTGATGAGGTGGAGGCAATAACATGGGTCCAGATTGAATAATACCGTGGAGCTCCTTGAAAGGTTTGGCTTCTACTCTGAGTGAGATGGAGGCGACCAGAGGGTTTTGAACATTCTACAGTTCGTCTTATAGAACTACCTTGTCTTCTTTCCTAAAAATACAGGGTGGTCAGTGCAGAAGCAGGGAATCAGTTAGGAGGTTAGGACAATCATCTGGGAGAGAAATGTCTGTGGCTTGGACCAGAGGTGATGTTGGAGGTGTGAGATATGATTGGTTTCTGACTTTATTCTAAGGAAGAACTGACTGGATTTTCAACAGTTTTGATGTGGTATGTGTGGTTTTAGTTTATAAACTGGAAGAATGGAATTTCCATTTACTAAGATCCCAAATACTATAGAAAGGAGTAGGTTTGGAGGAGATGAGCGGTCAGGAACTTCGTTTAGCACAAATTAATTTCGGATATTGAAGTAGTCATTTTGGGCCAGACTTATGCTATAGTAACAAAAACAAATTTCAATGCCTTAAATTTATGAAATTTAAAGTTTAATTCCCTCTGATACATGTATTTCCCACGGATACCCCACCCATCG
Organism: Cervus canadensis; assembly: GCF_019320065.1. Taxonomy (NCBI): domain Eukaryota; kingdom Metazoa; phylum Chordata; class Mammalia; order Artiodactyla; family Cervidae; genus Cervus; species Cervus canadensis. Next base: position 85,001,817 of record NC_057390.1, on the reverse strand, counting down.
TAGACTGGATGGTTCTCCAGGACAGCTTCTTTCTGTGCCACGGTTCAGTGATAGAACTCTGCCATTTCTACTTGTGATCATCACGCTCACTGATGAAGGGGAGAGCCGGAGGGCAGAAGTGGGCAGGTTCTTCCCACTGCCGCTGCTTGGGGTGGTCGCGGTGGTGGATTGCCCCCGATTCCCTGTGAGGTCTGAGGGCATCATCCCCCTTGATGTTACAGAGCTGGGTATGGCTGGATCACCCCAAAGTCCCTCCCAGTGAATCATCTCCAGGAAAGAGAACCATCTAGCCTAAGGAAATGCCCCCTCCCCAGAGGCAGCCCACTTCCAGTAACAGTTGACATGGCAGAACAACAACAATGCTCTTTTTCTTTTTCATTTATTTTTATTAGTTGGAGGCTAATTACTTTACAAGTTGTTTTTGCCATACATTGACATGAAGCAGGCATGGATTTACATGTGTTCCCCATCCTGATCCCCCCTCCCACCTCCAATGCTCTTAACTCCGTTTAGAACAACTCTGGCTGGCCATCCACCTCCGGGAGCCCTCGCGGAATCAGCTGAGGCTCTGCTGTAATTGAGTCACAGTCAGTTCTCCACTCCTTCCAATTCTCCTACTCCCTTACAGGTGATTCTCTGTAGGCTTGACCCCAGTAACCTCCTGCTTCAAACCTCTGCGGCTCCATTTCCTAAGGAAACCTAAGATATGTCTGGAGAAGGAAAAGGCAATCCACTCCAGTATTTTTGCCTGGGAAATCCCATAGACAGAGGAGCCTGGTGGGCTACAGTCCATGGGGTCACAAAGAGTCAGACACGACTGAACGACTAACACTAAGACATGTGGCATATTTCTTATTTTCTCGTCAAGAAGTAGTCATGTTCTCCCACCTCACTGAAAGTGTTAATGAGGAATACAGTGTGTGCCTGAACGAGGGACACGTTGGTGAGCAGTTAACGAAGTCCATGAAATGTCCCTTTTGAGTGTAGAGCTTAGGGCCTATGCCTAGACTGGAGATAGTAATCTTGGGTGATATTTAAAGACTAAAACCAGGTGACATCCCCTAATAGTTGAAGGTGGATAGAGCTCACTCAGTTTGAGAACTGAGCTCCGGGTACATGATCATTCAGAAATCTAAGAGCTGAGAAAGAACCAGGAAAGGAGACTGAAGACATGTATAGTCTATGCCTAGCAACTACTCAGAAATTCTCACACAAGAAAACATGTATGTAAGTAGACATTGCAGCACTTTACTACTTTCTTTTTAAATACAGAATAATGGAACAACCATATATCTATCAACACAAGAAGGAGAAATCATGGCAAAAAATCAGAAGGCAGTATAGAATTTAGCAGTTAGAATAGATGGCATTGAGTTTGCATTCATTAATCTGAATAAATCTTCAAAAGCAGAACATTGAACAAGAACAGCAGTTTTCACCATCATATGTGTAACATGATATCATTTATATGAAGTTTAAAAACATTTGAAACAATTCCATCTATTGCTTTTGGAGGCACATCTGCATACGAACAGTATGACACGCATGGAACGCTGTGCATTCCATCCGGGGGGCGGAGTGGGAGGAAGTTTGCACACTCATATGCGTATGTTCTCCTCTGCTATTATTGGAATCCCTGAAATGTTTTACATAAAAAGATGCCTTCCCATCTTGCTGTTCTAAAGCACATAAAATTTTAATAAAATCAGCTCTTTTAGGTGACTTAGGTAGCAGCAGATTGTAAAATCATGGATAAGCGGGACCTTCAATTCACTTGGAGATTACTGAAGCAGTCTCATGACAACAGTACAATATGGCTTTAATAAACCATGCCATTGTTTAGCCTGCACAGTGACTGAAACGGTGAAAAGCTTGCATATGCATTATTTTACTTCATCCTCACATTGATCCTGGACTAGTAGTGATTATTATCTTATGTTGCAGATGAGGAAACTGATGAATAAACCCCATATCTGACAGTGGTACAACCAGAACTTGAGCTATCTTAGCTTGACTCTAAGCATCCTCTCATTTGCAATACTCCACCCATCTCTTTGCTCCATGTGCTTCTCCGTTATCCTCCACCACGTGGAAGTGAGCTTGGAGGAGCCTTAGGAAAAGCTCTGGTCCGGCTTCTCTCCTGCCTCAAGGACCAAATCCTGGAGTGGCAACACACCCATCATCAAGTCTTCTTTCCCAAGTTCCAGGGAGCAATGAACCCATTTCAATCTTCTACATCCATCCTGCATATTTCTTGGTAACAGAGGGAGTCCTAACTCCCATGTTTCCTCTTTTGGAGAAATTAATTCAATTGAACTGAACTTAAGATTGCAGATAGGGGTGATCTCGGAGAACTTGTCTTCATCCCTCTCAATTTGCTGACGGAAAGGAAAGGCCAAAGAAGTGAAGAGGCTTCCTCGCTACAAACAGCTTCCTTCATTACTGGAACTCAGGGGTTCTCTATGCCGTTTGCATAGTGAAATGCCCCAGGGAAGTTAAACAATTCTGCATCCTGGTCTCAGAGCCAGCCCTTCTGGTTCAGTTGGTCTGGGGTGGGACTTGGTGTTGGTAGTTGCTTGGCTTCCCTGGGTATTTCTAATGTGAAGCCATGCTTGAGAACCTCTGCCTTTGTTTTTCCTTCTCCGAGCACTCTCTCATACAGATCCTGGATGCAGCACCCAGGGAGCAAGGGTCAGGGCCATGCTTCTCATTTCGCTGATAGGAAAGGGACAAACACTATTTGAGTTGTGTTTGTTCTTCAGATACTTTCTGAGGTTCATGCGTGCATGTGTGCTAAGTCGCTTCAGTCATGTCTGACTCTTTGCAACTGCATAGACTGTATCCGGCCAGGCCTCTCTGTTCATAGGATTCCCTAGGCAAGAATGGAGTAGGTTACCATGTGCTCCTCCAGGGGATCTTCCTGACCCAGGGATCAAACCTGTGTCTCTTATGTCTCCTGCATTGGCAGGTGGGTTCTTTCCCACTAGTACCACCTGGGAAGCCCCTTCTGAGGTTCACATGAGATTCTATTACATACAGGTGTTCTGTGACGCTAGTGGGTTGGCCAAAAAATTTGTTTGCGTTTTTCTGTGACATCTTATGGAAAAACCCAAAAGATTTTTTTGGCCAACTTAATAGTTTTTATTTAGCGCATTTTTTAAGAGGTAAAGAAAACAATAAAGCACTGCCTTTAGTAGCTACAAATGGAATGCATTTGAGAGTAATGGCAATTCAGAATATCCGGATTTGTATTTAACTCTGTTTCAGAAATCTGTAGAAGTCTGAGCCCAGTTACCACATATCTGTAGTTTTAAAGGCAGGGTCATCAAACTTTTTCTGTAAAGGAGATTAGTAAATATTTTATTTAGTCTGCAGGCCATGCAGTTTCTTGTATCTGCTCAACTCTGCCTTTGCAGCACAAAAACATAGATAACGACATAAAAATGGGTGTGAGTGTGTTCCAACAAATCCTTATTTAACAAAACACTTTAGGGGCTGAATTTGGCCTCCTTCATAGTTTGTCATCCTTTCAAGTGTCAGTCTGAAATAGATACAATTTAATAATGATCCACCTCATACAAAATGTAATTAAAGTGTGTCTTGTGTGATGGTGGCTTTCTGAAATTAAGAAAATGTCTTCAATGTTGTTTTAACATTTTACTCATTTATCCAGAAGACCCTAATAAAGAGAACAGTGTTTATTCCAGAGTCATTTTTCACCTTTATATCTTTCTAGCACCTCATACCTTTAGGGCCCTTTTGATATGTTTCTATTTTTCATCTTCATAAGAAAAAAATAAAAAAGAGAGCAGAAGTAGGTTGCTAAACTCCAGAAGCAGTCAAATAACTACTTGGAAAATGGAAAGGCAGTGAACAGTCATTTCATGATTTCAGTTTTATGTTTGCTTCATTACAGAACATACATAAAACTTTCAGTCCAGTTGTATCACCTGCATCATAGTTTTCAGTTTCAGCCCAAACCACTGCTGCTTATGAAAGCTTGGCCTTGCTTGATTCAGGCCTTCGAACAAACCTAGAAAAGTAGTTGCTAGAATGAAAAGAATTCTTGGTGTGTTTTGAGCTTTGCTGTAAGTGGTTGGAAGGAAGGAAAATGCCTTGCCTTGCTAGTCCCTCAGCTTCAGAATGACTGTCTGAATTCTGAAAGCATCTCTTGGCTCCCCAGTGCCAAAAAGAATAGGATCAGGTGCTCTGGGGACCCTACTATGGCTTTCCCTGCAACCCAGCAGTGCATAAAGTCACCACTCACTTTACACTAACAGAGGGCCACCATCCAAAGGTAAGGGAGTGAATGAAGCCAGAACTGCCTAGGTGGAGTTGGCTGAAAGCACTCCACGTGAAACACGATGTTCAAGGCTTGGAAGGAGTTGCTCCAAACACGTGGCCTGGATTTGGGGTTTTCAGGGAGCCAGGCACTTATTCAATCCACATAAGTTAATAGCAGATCAGAAACTCAGGCTGCAACAGAATCAGATGGAATTTGTGAACAAAAAGTCAGGTAGGGCCTTGCCTGTCTGGAGTCCAGCCCAGACTTCTGGATGAGTCTCCTGAGCCAGAGGGTGGATCTTTGCAGGAAACTCTCAGCTTGGCTTCATGTCTTGCCTTGTTTCCTTATGATCACTGCTTTTTTTACACTGCGGCAATTTTCACTTAGCCAGTGTTCTCTTCTGGCTCTTTCAACAAATAGAAGTTGAGAGATACTTATTTCTAGACAAGAATTGTTTTTATAAATTAAATCTTTTCTTCCATCCCCATGATATTAACTGCTGAAAGTGTAAAATTAGATAAAGTGAAGCTATGATTTGGTGCTTAGTGTAACATGCAAACCATGGGATCTAGAGTTACACAGACCCAGGTTGTAATCTAGTTTTTTGGCTTACTAAATATATGACTTTTAGAACTCATCGAGCTTTGGTTTCCTCATCTAAAATATGGGAATATCAGCATATAGCTCATAATATTTCTGTGCAGCAGTTAAGCAGTATGGGTAAGGTTTTTAGGTCCTAGCATATAGGAGTTGTTCAGTAAATGCAGACATGGTGATGATGGTGGTGACTATGACAATGACATCTCTAGAGGTGGGGTCATCCTGTTTAGCATAAATGCACAATGATAAAGAAAGGATAGATTGGTAAAGACAGACAATAATTTCTGAGTCTCTTTTTCATCAGCTGGCTTCAGAACATGATTTAGGAAGATTTTCCAGAATTATAGATACAAGATGTTGTTCAAAGTAAAGGACAACAAAAAGCCCACCTTACCACTAAATATGGGCTCCCCAGGCATCTCAGTGGTAAAGAATCTACCTGCAATGCAGGAAACATGGGTTCAATCCTAGTCGGGAAGATCCCCGGGAGAAGGAAATGGCAACCCACTCCAGTATTCTTGCCTGGAGAATTCCATGGACAGAGGAGCTTAGTGGGTGATTGTTTGCCGGGTCACAAAGAGTTGGACATGACTTAGCAACTAACGAACAACAACAACAGAAACTGCTTTGCACAGCCCTAGTGATTCTTCACTTCTTCCTGCTTTCAAAGTCATGGATCATCAAGAATCAAAGGCCAAACCAATTTATTAAATACTCTGGCAGCAGGAGTAAGAGACTTGATTATTTCCTTGTTGTCTTAGTCCCAGGAGCCCAGTTGGCCAGCCATGAGCTCTTGGTTGCAGTATTGGTTTTAAAGTCCTATGACTGGTTCAACCAGCAGCTCCAAAAAGACTAAGACTAAGTGTAGTGTGAAATATCCACTTCCTGTGAACCGTATATTGTCATGTCTGCACTTCAGTTTTGCTGAGTGCTAAAAGCACTGTGTTGGTACCTAAAGGAAATACCCTTTGATTCATGGCAGTAGAAAGGGTTATGTAATTGACGGTGTTTTCCAGAAAGAAAATGTATTTATTTATCCTTTCCTTAAATATTATTGCTGAGATTCCACTCTGTGCCAGCTACTGTGGTTGGCATGGCAAATAGGCAGAAATACCATTTTGCACATTTGAACTTGACGAACAGGGATAGAATAAGAAATGTCCTCGGCCCATTGTTTCAGTAGTGGCTTTCAGTACAGGATAGATCATTTAGTGTTAGAAAGAGCCCTTGCCCTAGAAGTTTTTGATTTTCTATATGTTGTCACCTACCCATCTCGGTATAAAACAGAAGGCAAACGAAAAAAGAGGACTATTCTGAAGTTAAAGGGAAGAATGTACAGGTAGGACCATGGCTGGGAACACACTGTGCAAACCTTGATATTAGCAGAACTGGCCCAGGATGGGTGTTCATGTCATAGCACTCATTTTGTGTCTTATCCCTGGAATAATCGCTCTCCTGGACAAGAGATTATTTGCAGAGCCACTGGTGAGGAGAGGGCTGGGAAATGGATTGCCATGGAGGTTTCGTGACACTTCCTCTCATCAGACTTTCAACCCAGCTCATCATGGTTCAGCAGCATGTGGGATTATTGATTTGCGGAAAGTGAGAAAAGTTTTCCCAATAGACAATGATAAACAAAGGAGATTGTTACAATAAGGATAATTCTGGAGTCCCACATCAGATATAATTTCACCAAAGAGAATGAAAGAGAGTATTGAGAGAGAGAAAGTGTGTGTGTGTGTGTGTGCCCACATGTACACACCATTATGCTGTGGTCAGGCAGCTGTTTTTCCTATTTTTTTTAATTAACATTTTTAGAAACTTTTCACACTCATGGTTTGTTTTTACATCCTCTGGTTCTCTTTTCTTTTTTAAATCACTAAAGTCTCTGCCTGTGTGTACTCCACAAACACATACACTTACGTATTTTCAAAGCCCCAAAACACAATTTTTTTTCCATCACCCTCTAACTCAAACTTAAAGTAACATAGCACTGTCATCTCCTCTTATTTCATGTAATACTCCTCCATTAATCAGCACTGGAAATTGTCTTCAGTGTTTGTGATCTTGCTAATCATACCATGACATGCTTATACAAAAACTTATAATGAAGACATTCTATGTGAAGTATACTACAGTGTTAAGTCAAGTGACCTCGAATACATATGATGAAGCTGAGTCTCCAAGACTTTAAGTAACTCTATTAGTCACATGATTGGTATGTGTCTTGTTCAACTAAATCAATTTTTGTTTGTTTTTCTTTCAGAGTTAAATATTTAGCAGAATGAAATGAGGACCAGAAAGCGGATCACATCAATTTTATTTTGTTCTCTCTTAAACTTTCATTTTTAAGTTTTAAATTTAGAAAAGTACTAGGTAGAGCATGTCTTCCACCACCGCCATCAATGTTTCTCCTTCATGATACAACTATGCACTTTGACTTAATTTCTTTTGGGCAGGGTGAGATAGTTATGTAATAAGAAAACCTAATATGTAACAAAGGCTCCAGATGTGATAGAAGCTTGTTTCTTGCGCAGATAAAAGATAAATCAGGTGTTTCTATTCAGTGGTGCAATTAGAGTTGCAAAGGTCCAGGCTTTCCCCCTTGGGGTTCCATCCGCCACAATACATGATTTCCAAGGTTGCAGGTGGTGGTGGTAAGGTTTCTCTATTATGACAGTCAGTAAAGGAGACAGGTATGAAGCATGATGTATGTAGTTTTTTTATGGGTCAAACTTAGAAATTGTATAAAGGTATACACAGGTATTCTACCCATGTTTTATTAGCTAGAACTCAGTCACACAGGCACAGCCTAGCTGCAAATGATCTAAATGTAGTCAGATTATGTATATGTGTATGTGTGCATGTATGTGTGGAAATGGAATCATAGTCTATGCGTACATTCCTGCAAAGTTCCTTTTACCATGCTAGATCATTATTTGTATTGGGTGCACAAAGTTCCAATGAAAGAATGTTCTGTGTTTTATTCAACTAGTCAACATGATTGAATCCAGCTTTCGAAACCCTGTAAAATCTTACTTCACTCTTTGCGATGATATGTCTTAAATATTTGAATTTTGTGGGTAATTGAGACTTTATCTTCCTAAGCACCATTTACATCAAAATTTGAAGCAACTTTTACATGAAGCTCTTTCTAGGTGTACTACACAGGTGGATGCCTTACTAGAAATCATTACTGAACAGAACTGATCGATTTTCTTAGGACTGTGGCAGGGACAGTGGGGCTTCCCAAGCTCTGGGATGGTTTCTGTATTTCCTGGTCTTTTTGACCAGCTAGCTCTTGTCTCTGGGCTGTGGCTGTAAGCCATACCAGCTAACTCTGAACCAGAAATAAAAGACTGGCCGTGAACTTCAAGCTGTTTTGCCCAACAGGGTGACCAAGGAGGCCTCATATCGAAGTGGTCGACGCACTAGAACAAAGCAATAAGAACTGTTGAATTACTACATGGAGAATAATTACCCTGGAGAATTGCCAAATTTAGAGTAGAATTTTCGTGACTGAGGAATGCAGGCCTTCATTGCTTTAACCTCTAAAGAGACAGGAGCACATTCTATCCTGACTACTGAAATGTTCATTCAATAGTATTTAAAATGTTAATTATATTATTTTACTGTATGAATTAACATTAGTTTATATTTCTGTAGGGGACTTAGAATTTTCATAAGGTTTTCCTAATCATTAGCTTATATAATCTGTGAGTGGGTTTGTATGTGAGTTAGTTGCTCAGTTGTGTCCGACACCTTTTGAGCCCATGGACTGTAGCCCACTAGGCTCCTCTGTCCATGGGATTCTCCAGGCAAGAAACTGGAGTGAGTTGGTATGCCCTCCTCCAGGAGGAGATCTTTCCCACCCAGGGATCAAACCTGGTCTCCTGCACTGCAGGCACATTCTTTACTATAATTGTTATATATATAAGCCACTCTCTTTTTGCCTTTTATATTAAAAAGATCCAACCAGTCAATCCTAAAGGAAATCAGTTCTGAATATTCATTGGAAGGACTGATGCTGAAGCTGAAGCTCCAACACTTTGGCTACCTGATGCGAAGAACCGACTCACTGGAAAAGACCCTGATGCTGGGAAAGATTGAAGGCGGAAGGAGAAGGGGACAACAGAGGATGAGATGGTTGGATAGCATCACCGACACAACAGACATGAGTTTGAGTAGGCTCTAGGAGTTGGTGATGGACAGGGAAGCCTGGCCTGCTGCAATTGATGGGGTCACAGAGAGTCAGACACAACTGAGCGACTGAACTGAAGTGCAGCCACTCTACTATTTACTGAACATTTATGAGTTAATACTGTTTACTTTTAAGTTCCTATGCCTTCTTTTCATGGGATGTTTGTGTTTGTTGATATCCCTTCTACCCTTTGGCTGCTTTTCACACTGTCTTATGTGATTTTAGTAGGCAACTTCTGAATATATCTTTATTTGTAATGGAAAAGTGAATTGTCTCAGAATGAGAACCCAAGAACCCACTTCTGAGCCAGCTATTTACTTCCACACATAGGCGGTGCACTTTCCATTTTCCATCATAAATATTCTTTGCATTGAATGGTAGTTCATGTCTGTCTAGCTTTAAGAGTGATTTTGTTGCAATCCTTGGCTTCTTTAGATTTTATTTGACTTAATCTCTTTCCTTGCTTCCTACCCACACATTCCTCAGGTATAATGACAAGAAGGAAATTGAAGTTCCAACAGGGAGGTAAGTGAGCTGATATGGAGAGAACTGCATCCTGGTCTTGGTGATAACTGTGTCCAGTGCAACAGAAGGCAGGTATGGTCTGGAGTTCATGTTTTTCCTCAGTAAAATGACAGGACTGTGTTAATTACCAAGAAGATTTTCTGTATACCAAATTATCTGTTTCTAATTAATACGAGCAGTCTCTGGAGACTGAAAAGCTGTTCAGATTGTGTAATTGAAGAACAAAAAAATAATGGTGGATGTACAGTGAGCTGGTCCACATGTCACCCACTTAAGTACAGCATCTCAGAAGATTCTCAGTACTTCCATTTCATTAGTGGGAAACTGAGGTTCAGATGGGAGAGCAGCATGTTCAGGGTCAGGTGGACTGAGGGATGAATCGAAGTATGTGTGATTCCAGAGTTTCAACACTTAACTCTTAAACTCAATTGTAAGCAAAGGGATCAGTGGCTACATATGTCTCCAGGAAATTAATGAACCTGTTGTTGTCTAGCCGCTCAGTCGTGTCTGCTCTTTGACACTCCATTAACTGTAGCCTGCCGGGCTCCTCTGTCCATAGGATTTCCCAGGATAGAATACTGGAATGGGTTGCCATTTCCTTCTCCAAGGGATCCTCCCGACCCAGGGACTGAACCTGTGTCTCTTGCACTGCAAGCAGGTTCTTTATTGCTGAACCACCACAAAGCCCAATAGGTGCTGTAATTCTCCTCAAAATCCAGGCCATTCTCTATGCCGTTACATGGAACCTCTTTTGCACAGACACTGGTGCTCTGTCCTTCTGCTCATTGTCAAGTACAGAGTGACCACTGTGGCTGCTGGCTGACTTACCTCCCGAAGATTCAGTGGAGACAAGGTGATCCCACAGCCACTGAGAGCTCATTATCCATGCCACCGCAGGCCTCATGAGCTTCAAGGCCACATTGGTCTGCATGAATCCCGTGGTCCCCCATGGCTGATGGGGGTCACGCTGAGGTGGGCCCAGGTGCACACATGCACACACAGGTCTATGCACAGCCTTGAAACACTAAGTGTGTGAAGCCCCAGTTGTATAAGTGGGCTTCTAGCAAAACTGCCCACCTTTGCCACCAGGGACACCCTAGCTTTGTTATCTTGGTGGGAAAGTCTGCCCTTTGCTCTGGAACCAGACATTAACCTCCAGGACTGCTGTGTACGTGTTCTTGGAAACAGTTTGAGATGCACAGAGATGTCCTTGCTAGTTGACAGTTGACACTACCGGAAGTTTGGACCAGAAAGAAGCCTGAGCATCGAAGGACTGATGCCTTTGAACTGTGGTGCTAGAGAAGACTCTTCAGAGTTCCTTGGACTACAAGATCAAATCAGTCAATCCTAAAGAAAATCAACACTGAATATTCATTGGAAGGACTATCGCTAAAGCTGAAACTCCGAAACTTTGGCCACCTGTTGCAAAGAGCTCCTTTTCTGGAGCAGCTGGTCTGAGCTGTGTAAATTGGAAAATACTTTGGCAATATGAACAAAGAGACATAAGTGTATTGATATGCATTGAATGGAAATTCCAGGTCTAGGACTCAATCCCAAAGGAATAATTGGAAACCACTGGGAAAAATTGACATAAATGGATTATTTATAATAACAAAATGATGATCATAATCTGAAGAACAGGAAAATAGCTAACTAAATTATGGTTTAATTTTTGATAAGATGCTATGTTTTTAATTTTAAATGATGGTTATAGAATACTTCCACTATAAGAAAAATACCTATGATGTAAGATTATGTGAAAAATCAGGGTTAAAAGTGTATATAACATGAGTACAAATGTGGTAAAATACCCAGTCATAGGGGGAGCAAAAGCTCACAGGAAATTCACCAAATACTGTATACGCTTGTTGATTTGGACTAGTGGCATGAAAAATGAGAGTTGTTTTTTTTTTTTTCCTCATCACAGTTCTCCAAACATTTTGGACACACGGTTTTATTTTTAAAATGAAAAATATGTATAAGGTTAAAAAACAAATGCTTGGAATGATATATTAGTTTTTTCAATTAAACATTAATCTCTAGATTTAAATTGGAAACAAGCATTTTTCTTCTTTTTAATGTCATGTCTTTTTAATGTCAGGTCCTAGAATGTTCTAGATTCTCTTTGACTCCAGTCGTTCCCACCTGCTATTATCTTATCTGCCTGAAACTCTGCTTCTCCAACTCACTTTCACCAAACTAACCCTTATTTATAATGAAAATCACTTTCTGTAAGAAGCTGACTGCAGCCTCGGAGTCTGGGTCAGATGCCCCTGCTGAATTTCTTTAGCGCCTTATCTCAGCACTCCTCACCCTCTATGTACTACCAAAATCTCCTTCAACAGGCCAGGAGATTGTACCTGGGGACTAACCTAAAACACGCCAACAGTTGATTCTATGACGTCACGACTAGCACCCATGCATCTCAAACTGATGAGAGCACAGAAGGCAAGAGTGAGGATCTGGCTTCTATTGTTTAGTTATTTCATGAGAGCACCATTCATTTCCCAAGAAAATTTAATGCTAAGAAGAGACTGGCTCTTGGATATTGTGATGTCAAAAGAACCACACGTTGAGCTGATTGTGTGAGTCCTAAAAGCATGAGGAGAGAACCCTCATGCATGTAATTTTCACTGGTCAGGTAACTGTATCAATCAAAGGAATGTCTGGTGATTCCCACATGACTTGAATGAGATTGCTACTTTCCTTACAAGAGGGAAAATTTACCTGCAATGAACTTGCTTTCCTTTCTCTTGAAGTCACTTTGCTGTGAAATGTTTCAATTTCTGATCTCAGGTATCATCTCATAGTACTTAGGCAAACTTTCTGTCTTATATGATTTTCCTTAACAATGCACTTCTCACGATATCAAGTGTCAAGTTATCTCAGCTTATGTTGGAGGTGATCAAAAGCTTTGGTAAAGTCTTGAAGTATGTATTCTAAACTGTTAAAAACCTACCCTGAAGTCACAACTCTGAGTGAGATGTCTGCCTTAGAGAATGACAGTATCCCAGGACTCTTCCCCATTTGTGGCTCCCTGCCTAAGGAATGGCAAGGAAGTAAACACTTGCCTCTTACCCAAGTATTGTGCCCCTGGCCCATACGACCCATTTTCTGACCTGTTCCTTCACTTGGCTGAGAATTACTGACCCATCTTACCAGGAATGCATCGCCTTTACAGATAAATTGGATTGAACCATATATAAAATAGATGAGCTCTCAAATAAAAAATTAGGTGAAACCATTGATACATAGAGATTTTAAATGTATTTAGATGAATTCTGTTGTATGGACAAGTGTTTTAGAGTTTTCTAAAATCTTTCTCCAAACTAAGATATCTGCAGAGTTTTGATTAGAAAAAAAGGAAGACTTGAAAAAACTTTGATGATGGTGATTGTTTAAAAAAAAAATAAATAAAACCTCTTCTTGTTTTCTTATTTCAAGTCTACATTTTTTTTTTTTTTAAGATCAGTGATACCCGTTACCATAGATTCCTTTGGAATGTGCAAAGAAACATGTTAGGAGAAGGTTTTCAGGCCTTGTAATCTTATCCAACTGACAAATTCACCCACTGCATACTAACCTCAGATTCTGCAATGTGTAGTTGTGTAGTTTTCATTTTGGAGCCATTTTCTTTAATAGATCATACACACATAAAGCATGAGAACTGTGAGTTCAGTTTTAGTTGAGGACTGTAGCCTGGGAGACAGGCTCTTGTCTAACTCTGAGAACCTGCTCCAAAGAGGTGGGTGGGGAGGTCAGTATATATGAGATCTTGGTGAAGGGGGTATGTGCATTCAAGCATATACCTGAGTAGAAAGTTGCTGCTAGTAACAAGGAGAAAGTGTCTCTGTTAATGATTTTAGTGCTTTTCTGGATATGAGAAGATGAAAGAAACTGGCTTCATAAAATTTACTCCTGAAAATATCTAACTATCTGAAGGCCTGTTCTGCCATATTTTTCCAGAGTGCAAAGAGTGCTTCCTTCCTGAGCTCTACCTTGAAGTCCTTTGAAACGGTGTTGGAGATCAGCAACTGCAGTGGCCTCTAGTGACCCCATTCTTGCGGGGCCAGATGGTGTGAGACATTGTCTAAGTTGGCAAATACATAAACAGAGCTGCCCTTATGGTCAAACTTGAGGACTACAGTCCTACCAATGGACATGGAAGATGATTTCTTGCCTGCTGTTGTGTTTCATATACACAGTTGATGCATTTTTCAAAGAAAAATGTCCAGGCTCTTATGCATTTAATGCTCCAAACCAAGTGAAAAATATGAAGAAAAAAAAAGCCATAAAGTCACTAATGTTTTTGACTAATGGAGGGATGATATTGCATTTCCCAAGGATCTTTCCGCTCATGTATCTGAGCTAGAAACCATCTAAGGCCAGTTACATAGGATGGACCGATGGCTCTGTCCCCAGAGGGAGCCCAGCTGCTGGCCCCAGAGTGGACCCCACTTCTGGATCCATCTTCCAGCTGCTGAGGGCTGAAGGGGGCAAGAAGGGCTTTTGCTGACGTGAGTGATTTGAGCTGAAGAATCTAAGCTTTTAGAGAACAGTAGTTCATATTTCATCTCCATCATTTGTGTGTGTGTGTGTTGTTTTCTTTTTGTTGCCTTTTTTCCCTTGTGAAGAGACTTGCCATGTGGTATTTAAGGTGACCTAACTCTGGCGCGGAGAAGGCTGTGTGGTTTGTCTTCCCGCCCACGCACAACTCGCCTTGCAGACTTGACGGGGATAGATCAGCCCCACAGAGGAGCAAACAAAAAACCAAAAATACCCTCCTCCAAAAAATACCCCACAGTGTGAAACTCTTTCTGAGAAAGAGTGGCCTGTTTCCTTAAAGTAGAAAAAAAAATAACAAAAATAGACTTTACTTAAGCCTCTTATTTACTCAGATGATATCAATGCTGCTTCTAGCACAACGCGACTGACTGTACCTGCTGCCCAGAGATTTTTAGAAAGTCGGAGAGAAGAGACAGCAGTGAGGCTTTGCTGTGAGTTGTGCCTCTCACATTGCTCATTAGAAGGTAAACGCATAATTACATGGCACACTCATTCAAGAGCAATACACTTTACGGGAATATTTATAAAACAGTTATGTTTACATCAACGGTGCTATATAAGTAACAAATAATAATAACATTGTGAAGAAAATTAGCTGCTTAGATGCATAACATTTAATATGGAGTTCTGTATAATTAATATCCTGGCAATTTAATGTGTTACTCATTTTCTTTTTTTCCCCCCCTCCCGTTTCTTACCAAGAAAGAAACAGAGTTTGTTTAATTTCATATGGCATTTCCACAGTCGTATAGAGCCAAAATGTTTCACGCCGGATTAATCTAATGTCCTACCCCATAACTTCGAAACTGGCCACTGGATTATTAATGCCCACTTAGAGGACATGGAAATAACTATTTGCTCTTTGTTGTCACCTTTCACCTCTCTGCTAAATGTCCTGATAGAACCTCACAAGGCACAGGGCAGCCCTTGGAAAAGAACTATTTGGCCCCAAATGCCAAGAGTGCTGAGGCTAAGAAAGGCTGAATTAGCTTATCAATCTTTATAACCATCCTGGAAGGCAGGGATCATTATTATTTCCTTCATTTTGTGCATGAAAAAATGTAACACAGAGATGAGCCAGGAGATTAATCCAAGATAAAATTGCACAGCGCAAAGGGCTTGAACTCCAGGCTTGAACTGAGGTCTTCAGAGTCTGACTGCTTGCGCACCTGCCTCCGCCCTCTTCCTCCACAAGTCCTGTTTACACTGAGAGCTTGGCTTTGGTTGCAGAATACACATACGTGCTGTACAAAAGTGTACATGTATGTGTGTGAGCATGCACATGTATTTTCCTGACATCCAGAAGTTGGTCTCTGGGAGCCAGACATGTCCGACCCCAGATGAAAAAAGACAAAGCAAGCTGCATCACCTTTGGCCCCACCCCCCAGAGCCCGAAATGAAGTAGCCCCTACAGACCCCACCCCCTGTGCATCACTTCCTGGCCAAGGACGTTCAGTCCCACCCACCAGCGGGTGAGGGGTCTATGAGCCCCGATCTCTGCATCAGCTGCGTCCCCTGGTCACGGGCCACTGGGGAAAGCCGCCGGGCCTCTCAAGGGACGTTGGTTCCCATGGAGGCCCGTCCTCTTTTCTGACGCATCACAACCACCCATAGGACAGCTTTTCAGCAGAAACTTGACGCCTCTCAGATTCAGGAGAAACTTTTCATTCTGCCAAGTGAGCCTTCTGTCCTCCTGCAAACACATGCTTGTGTGAAGCAGCCTAGAGCTCAGGCCCAGAGGAGACGGCAACGGATGGGGTTGACTTCTCACAAACCGCTCCCCCTCGAGACCCGAGAGAAGGTCCATCTGCTTGTGCGCGGGTCCTCTGGCCCGTGGTAACCGCAGCCCCTCCTCTCTGGGCGCCACCCCTGTTAATGATGCGCTTGCCTTTTCACTGGAGCATCACGTTACCGGAACACGCAGGGAAAGGCCCTTCCTCATCACTATTTAGCTGTCTGTCACCACTTAATAAACAGCTAAGAGGCAGTGACTCAGACCACAGGTGCCGGTTTGGCCTGGTGATTGTCAAATGGACCCAGCCCCGCTAATTGAGTCTTTAAGGCCCACTCAGGAAGCCTGCAGAGAGGCATGATGCCAACCACCCCCCCACCCCTCCCACCCCGCAAGTTCCAGGGATGAGAAGGGCAGGAAAAGTACTTGAGGAGTGAGGCTGGGCTTCCTGACATTCAGGTGTGAGTGATGGCCTGGGGTGAGGACTCAGGAAGGAGGAACCTGGTGGCTGAGAGTCAGTAGGTGATTTATGCTGGTTGCTCCTGGCATACAGTGGTAACCCTTCTTCTACAGCCTCATGGGGCAGAACACCCAGGCTGCCATGGTGGATGTCTACCCTGGCATCTCAACACCTGCTGTGAAGACAGGGGAGCATCTGGACGCTCCCAAGTCTGAGTCACACTGCAGGTCAGCTGGCTCGTTAGTCCAAGACCTGCTCAGGATGAAGGGCTGCTTCTTTCTTGCAGTGACTTAGTTTATTCCAGGACCCTGCATGTGAGGTTCTGGGCCACATCCTGTTATCCCCAGTGGCTCAATAAGGATATGGTGATGGGCATCTGCAAGTAGTTTTATGAATTTTAATAAACCTAATAAGAACTATTCTACAACATCCAAACCATACAAACTCATCAAGAGCCCTTTATGTACCAGGCATTGTGTTTGGCTCTGGAAACATTCAAGCATCCTCACTGAGCTCAAGAAGTTTCAGAGAAAATAGGAAACTGCACAAACGAGTTACATGATTAACTGAGACATAATAAGAAGATGATATATGTGAAGCTTTAAGGGAAGAGAGGAAAGAATGTCTATCACTCGGAATTTGGGACAGGAGGTTTGGAGTTGGTAGCAGAGAACATGAATCACAAATTGTATGCAACAGAAGGACGCCAAGTTGTGTGACTAGCAAAAAGATATTCTTGACATCCTTGGTGTGGAACATTTGTAAGCATTGTGCTCATCACATTCACTCTCGGTCTTCGCATCCATGCTTTTATCTTAATTGTGTGTTTATCTTATCCTGTTATTCATTTTTATCTTATAATACAGCACTACTCCGGCTCAGGTGACATGGGTTTGCTCCCTGGGTCGGAAAGATCACCTGGAGAAGAGAAAGGCTACCCACTCCAGTATTCTGGCCTGGAGAATTCCGTGGACTGTATAGTCATGGGGTCGCAAAGAGTTAGACATGACTGAGCGACTTTCACTTAATCACTCACTCTGGCTCTTGAGTTTCTTGCATGCCCTGATGTGATATTCTTCAGACCTGCCTCACTCCTCCAGGAAGCTCTCCTGGTTCCCTCCAGGATCATGTAGTCTATGCAGAAAGATCGTAAATGCTTCCTTGCACCATTTTAATGCACATATTATTTTGTACTTTATTATAAGAATTAGGTTTATTGTTGTACAACCTGCTTCATCCAGTTGACAGTATTATCAATCATGTGAAAAATAATTGCATCTAGGAAATTGACAAACAAGCTAAAGTTAATTTTTGGATTCATCTTCAGTGAGAGGTCTCACCGAAGTCTTCCATCATCTACACACAGTGCCTGCCCTGCCGCCACTCCCACGCATCTTAACACCTCCTCCCCCTGGGCGGCCTGAGCATCCTGGATATGCATCTTGCTACTCTGCAGCTTTTTTTTTTTTTTTTGTGGTTCTCTCTCTGATGAGACTGATTGAGTCCTGAGGAACAGGGACTGAATCTTGTCTGCTCAGCACCTTGTATGGGACCAGATCAGTAGGGGGAACTTAGCCTTTGTGTTCAGCTCAGTTAAATGTGTCACAGTCACACAAAAGCTCCGCCACTTCAGTCGTGTCTGACTCTTTGAGATCCCATAGACTGTAGCCTGCCAAGGCTCCTCTGTCCATAGGATTCTCCAGGCAAGAATACTGGAGTGGGTTGCCATGGGTTTCTCCAGGGGATTTTCCCAGCCCAGGGATGGAACTTGCCCCTGTTACATCCCCTGCATTGGTAGGTGGGTTCTTTAACACTAGTGCCACCTGGTAAGCTCCAGTTAAATGTAGGCATCTGCTAATCGCTGAAACAAGAGCTCTGAAGGGACCCATATTCAATCCCTGAGTTGGAAAGATCCCCTGGAGAAGGAAATGGCCACCCACTCCAGTATTCTTGCCTGGGTAATCCCATGGACAGAGGAGCCTGGTGGGCTACAGTCCGTGGGGTCGCCAAGAGTCTGACATGACTTTGCAGCTAAACAACAACAACAATAAGACCTCGAGCAGCCAATGCTAAATTCTGTGCTTGTAAGCCTGGGCCTTTCTCATATTAATTTTATGCAGGAAATCAATGAGAGACTCAAAAAAAAATCAAAGACAAATGAAATTTTATTAGGTTCAAATTATTCATTACATTGGAATATTCTTAGCATGAGTACATTGTTGTTCAGTCAGTAAGTCATGTCCGACTCTTTGTGACCCCATGGACTGCAGCACACCAGGCTTCCCTGTCTTTCCCTATCTCCCAGAGCCTGCTCAAACTCATGTCCATTGAGTCGGTGATGCCATCCAACCATGTCATCCTCTGTCACCCCCTTCTCCTCCTGCTCTCAATCTTTCCCAATATTAGGTCTTTTCCAATGAGTTAGCTCTTCTCATCAGGTGGCCAAAGTAGTGAAGCTTCAGCATCAGTCCTTCCAGTGAACACTCAGGGCTGATCTCCTTTAGGATGGACTGGTTGGATCTCCTTGCAGTCCAAGGGACTCACAAGAGTCTTCTCCAAACCACAGTTTGAAAGCATAAGTTCTTCAGTGCTCAGCCTTCTTTATGGTCCAACTCTCACATCCATATATGACTACTGGAAAAACCGTAACTTTGACCATATGAGGTTTGTCATAGCTTTCCTTTGTACTAATTCATTAATTAAAAACAGTTTTGAATTACAACTGGGTGCCAGACATTTGTTACAGGGTTTAAATACAAGGAATCATAATCACAGGTGTGGGAGGGATGAGTAATATAAAGCAGTGCTGTGACACGGGGCTAGGCTATGCAAATAATGACTGTAGGGACATTTAACCCAGTCTGGAGGGCAAGGTCAGGGAAAGTGTCCTGGAGGCAGTGACTGAGTCCTAAAGGATGAAGAGAATCCTTACCAGGCTAAGGCAGACAGAGGGAAAGCATTTGAGTTGGAGAAGGCCTGAATGAAATAAAAGGGAGAGGGAACATAGACTGTGGAAAGCTACAAGCAGATTCATGTTTGAGGGTGGGGCTTAACCTGCATGGGTGAAGCAGGAGGAAGAAATGTGGCCAGGGACTGGGGCTTTGTGGATTCTGGAAGAGCTGCTGGTCCTGTGAAGGTGCGTGCAGTTCTGCAGAAACCATGGCACATGTCTCTTGTGACTTGAGCAGGTGAAGAAAATTGCATTTCAGTAGGTCTTGTGAACAAGTTTGCGGCATGTGTCAGTTTTTAATGGCTAAGAGCAGCGACAATAAGATGCATTCAAAGGCCATTGTCATCGTCTAGGCAAGATTTGCTGAGCATGTAAACAGTGCACTAGAACTTGGGATGGAAAAGAACTTGTTACAGATTTCATGCAATTCATAACTTGCCTTCAGTTTCATCTTTTCACTTAGATTAGTCAAATAATATCATTATCTGTAAGTTTAGGCTCAAATTTTTATTTTTCAGTAGTTAGATCTGAAATATCTTATTTCAAGAAATGTCTGTTTACTCATGTGATAGACTGTCTCTTAGATGTCCTAACATGGAAGGCACCGAGGCTGAGTTAATTTATAGATAATTTATGATAAAACATAACTATTTTCCAATTTTTTCTTTTATATTAGGCACATTTATCACCAGATTAATTTTTGTGTTAATTAGATAAAATAATAATTTTAAATTTCTCCAAAGGATTATTAATCTTTGTCAAGAAGTGTCTCTTACTGTTGGGTCAGTAGAGGAAGAGGCAAGTTTAATTGTAAATTTACTTCAGGGATAGAAAACTTAGGATGTCTGGAGCTTAGAAGGTTGAAATAGTGTCTTTTTGAAACCAAATAATTATATAGATTTTCTCTACAAATACAATGGAGTAACTGAGATCTGAAATGACAGGCAAATAAAAAAGCACCATTGCTAGAGTCTAAAGTAATATATTTTTTTGTTGTTGGTGTTCTTGGCAAAGCCATATCTCTGGGTTAATTTTACTACTGAAAGTTTCTGAGAATAATACATTGTCTTTGCAAGAGACATTGTCTCTAAAATTTAAATGAAAATATATTGGAAGTATATTGAAAACACTTGAGTGTCATTTGGGTTCACTTGTAATATAAAATAATTAGAATTTCCCATCCAAAGTATATTTTCCTCTCTAATGTTTCATGGAATGCATGATTGATTTTCTTTTTGTTAATATAATCAAATAATTTTGTTTTGAAGTGTGCTTTTCATTATAAAATTATTGTAACCACATTACAGGACATCCATGAACCACAGAAATTTAGACTTGAATGTTCATTGCAGAATTTTGTCACAAGAAAATGACTGAAGCAGCTGAATGTCCAATAGTGGAAAGATGGTTAAAAAAAATCTAGAGTAAGATATAATCTGACAACTAAAAAAATGAGGCAGACCTCAACATAAAGAGATCTATTAACATAGTCAATATAGAGTACAGAAATCAAGTAACAAAGCAATCTACATAACAGAGTGTCATTTTTGTAAACGCACAATAGTATGTGTTATAAATGCACATGAAAGGGACTTCAAAAAGAAGCACACAAAACTGATGAGAAGTTACCTCTAGGGTGTGTGTTTGTGTGTGTTTGTGCAATGGTCAAGATGTAGGAATAGGTGGGAATGGTCATCAAAGAAGGTTTAATGTTTAAAGTCACATTACTATACTGTGTATTAGTTGCATGAATAATAATAGAAAACAAAAGAATAGAAAAGGAGAGAGACTGTTGGGAGCCTCATGATTCTACCACCATTACACAAAATCTATGAAAATTTTGTACATTTCTTCCAGTCTTTTTGCCATTTAAAAATTATAGATATGATTATAGTTTATATAAAATTTTGCTCATTTTTTCATTCAATGCTTTAGTATATTGTTACACAGTATCCATAACTGAGAGTATGCCATGATTTATGTAACAATTCTTTTCATGGATATTTAGTTTGTGTCTTATAGCCTAATAAACTGCATAAACATTTTTCATATAGCTTGATTACTTTTTTTGAAGAATTTCTTTAGGATTTTCTGAACTATTATTAGGTCAAAAACTATGTGCATTTTTGTGTGTGTGTGTGTGTTTTTTAATTTTGTATTTCATGAGGAATTTAGTGCTTCAAGTCAAAGATGGACAGAAACATTTCATGAGTTGTGACTTGTTTCAGATCCTAAGGAATTCCGTTAACTTACTTGTTTTTGTTCGCTTGGTGAGGAACACATTGATTCTTCACCAGTTGCCAACAACATAGGAGGACATCAAATCTGAAATGGTGAAACCAGAGTCAGGATCCTCCATTAATAAGTGCACTGTTTCTGCAGATGGCCAAAGGCTTTTAAGGGGCCTTGTACGGTGTACGGTGCATTGGAAAAGACCCTGATGCTGGGAAGGATTGGGGGCAGGAGGAGAAGGGGACGACAGAGGATGAGATGGCTGAATGGCATCACCGACTCAATGGACATGAGTTTGAGTAAACTCCAGGAGTTGGTGATGGACAGGGAGGCCTGGCGTGCTGCAATTCATGGGGTTGCAAAGAGTCAGACACGACTGAACGACTGAACTGAACTGAACTGAACTGTACGGTGCTTGACTGAGAGTAGTGGATGCTCAGTGACTATGTATTGAACGAAACTGAAGAAATATGGGAAATCTGAGTCAAATCCTAGCTTAAACATAAAGATGAAGGATGCCACAGCAGCCCAAGTGACGCTGCACCAGGCGGTGTGGAGTTACGTGCTGACAGCAGCTCCCCCTCCCCCAGCACCTTCCGGGTCCTCAGAAAAGCTCAGCAATCCGAGCTGGGCATCTGGCCATGGTTCCAAAGCACCCGAGCGTGAAGGTCCATGCCCCGTTCAGGTCAAGTCACAAGGCGCTCACCAATCTGTGCATCCCTGTCAGACTGTGTGTAAGAGAACAGAGGGGACATCTATGTACTGCATTAGAAGGTATCAACGTATCATTCTAGTGTTCATGTGCCAGTTGCCCTGCCCCCTTGACAAGACTTTTTTTTCTTTTTTTAATATTTGTAGACTCACAGGAAGCTGCAAACTTAGTATAAAGGAATCCTGTGTATGTTTCACCCAGTGATTTCTCCCAATGTCTATGTCTTGCATAATTTTAGTACAATATCCAAAGTAAGGTTTGATATTGGTACAATGTGTGTGTATAGTTCTATGCCATTTTATCCACATGTGTGGGTTTGTGTAACCACCCAGCCCAATCAAGATTCAGAGCTACAGAGATTCACTACAGAGATTTCCCTAATGATACCCCCTTATAGTCTGTCCCCTAAGCCCTCTCCACCACATATACAACCTTGAAACCCTGGCAAGGAGAAATCTGTTTTCTGTCTCTATAACTTTAATATTTTGAGAATATAAATGCAATCACACTGTATGAGACCTTTTCTCACGCAGTGATTTACTTTTCTCACTGAGCATATTGCACTTGAGATCTATTCAACTTAATGTGTGTAAACAATAATAATCAGTTTGCTTTCTCACTGCATAGTATTTCACTGTATAGATATACCAATTTGTTTACTAGTCACCTAGTATTCTAGGGCTTTATCCCTTCCTAGTTTTAGCTATTACATGTAAAACTGTTATGAACAATCACATTCAACTTTTTGTGCTGATATAAGTTTACTTCTCAATTAAATATCCATTACTGAAACTACTGGTAAGTAATTACATGTTTAGTTTTACTTAAAAATAAAAGTCAAACTGTCTTCAGAGTGGCTATATCACTTTATATTCCTACCAGCAATATAAGAGATTCTGTTCCTCTCTGTCTTTACCAACATTTGTTAATGTCACTATTTTTTATTTTATGTGTTTTTATTTATGTGTTCTTTTTTTCCCAGTCTGCTTTGTCTTCTGGTGTTAGCATCGGGCAATTTGTGTTGTCCATATTCAAGTTCATTGATTTTTCAATCTCCCTAGTATGATGTTATAACCCATCTATTGAGTTTTTTATTTTGGCTACTGAATTTTTTTTTCAATTCTGTAATTTCCTTCTAGTTCTCCTTCATAGAATCTATTTATTTGCTGATATTTTCTATATTTGTATTTGTTTCAATAGTAGTCATAATTGCTTGGTGATGCATTTTTATACTAATTGCTTTAAAATATATGTCAGATAATTTTGACATTTGCCTCAACTTGGCTTTGGTGTCTTATGATTGTTTTTTCTCATTCAATTTGAGATCTTCCTATTTCATAAGATGACCAATGATTTTCTACTGAAGCCTGAACATTTTGGGCAGGACACTGTATTTTGAAACTCTGGTTCTTATTTACATGTTAGATTTCAACAGGCCTCCTCTTACAGAATCTTTTTAAAAATAATGTCACATATTTATTTGTTCACTTTTGGCTGTACCGTGTCTTCACTGCTGCATGGGGCTTTTCTCTAGTGGTGGCCAGTGGAGGTACTCTCCAGCTGCGCTGCTGCCTTCCTATTGCAGGGGCTTCTCTTGTTGCAGCGCACAGACCCCAGGGTGCATGGGCTTCCGTAGTTGTGACTTCCAGGCTCTAGAGCACTGGCTCAGTAGTTGTCGTGCATGGGCTTGGTTGCTCCATGGCATGGGGGATCTTCCCGGACCAAGGATTGAACCCACATCTCCAACACCGGCAGGCGGAGTCTTCACCGCTGAACTACCAAGGAAGCCCAGAAGCTTGATTGGTAAAAAGCCCCACACTGTCTGGTGGAGGTGGAAGTCCCGGTTGAACTCAGCCTCCACTGACATCCAGTAAGGTGAGGGGACTTCCTTGTTCCCACAGTGAGAAGGAGAGCTCGTTCTCCCAGCAGGTCTCTGTGACTCCACCCCAGGTGGAAGGCGGGGGGCAATGCTGCTGCTTCTCCCCGTGTGGCCTCCACTTGCATGGGGTGGGGAACGGCCTTTTTCCTGTAGGTGATGCTAGAAGAACTAACTCTCCACTCATCCTCTGAGACCACTGCAGTGATGGTGGAATGAGGCCACTCTCATTTTTACAGGGGGTATCTTGGCCCCCCAACTGTCCTTCCCTGACACCCAGGTGTCTGCACAACAGTCATTTAATGAAGACTGTGCCCATTTTAGGTAAAAATCTTTACTTTCTTTCAAGGTGAAAAGCCAGTTACATGTTTGGTAAATCAGAGGTAATTCCGCACAGACATAGGCTCCTCACCATTTATAGGATGGAGTCCATTCTTCTAAGAGGACCCTCTGAGGACCTTTACAGTCTGTGCCTAGCAAAATTCTCCATTCCTTCCACTTCTGTTTGCCATGCGCTCTCTGCTGCAGTCAGGTAGGTGATTTGTGGAGGTCCATCTATGTCCAGGCTGTGCCCTGTCTTTGCTGACACTGTTTCCTTCTCCCCAGAGGGCTCTCTTCTATTCAGTCACTCCCTTCACCCATACAAGCCTTGTTTGAATATCATTTTACTGAAAATGATATTGCTCAACCACAGAAATCTTTCACTACTTTCGAATTCTATGCTATTACAAGCATACTTTTAGCATGTAACATGGTACATTATGGGCTTCCCTGAGAGCTCAGTTGGTAGAGAATCTGCCTGCAATGCAGGAGACCCTGGCTTGATTCTTGGGTCAGGAAGATCCCCTGGAGAAGGGAAAGGCTACCCACTCCAATATTTTGGCCTGGAGAATTCCATGGAGAATTCCATGGAGAAGTCCATGGGGTCGCGAAGAGTCGGACATGACTGAGTGACTGTCACTTTCACTTTCATGGTGCATTATAGGCTTCCCAGGTGGCACTAGTGGTAAAGAATCCACCTTTCAGCACAAGAGTTGAGTGATAAGAGATGCAGTTTCCATCCCTGGGTCAGGAAGATGCCCTGGAGGAGGTCATGGCAACCAAGTTCAGTATTCTTGCCTGGAGAATCCCATGGACAGAGGAGCCTGGTAGGCTATATAGTCCATAGGGTTGCACAGAGTTGGACACAACTGAAAGACTTAACATGCATGCATGGTACATTGCTAGTTTATTTTTTCATTTGTATATGTCCTGGCACGCAAACTATCTTATAAAATTTTTACAGAGTGTTGTGAAAGTGCCTTACTCAAGAAAAGGATTTATTTTGGCTCTACTTACATTCTTTCAGGTCAATCATTTGCATGATGAGTAGAAACTGAAGAAACTCAATGAGGAGGTGATGGGCTAGGACATAATGAAATTGAGTGATCAGGTACTCATTGAAAATGATATCTAATAATGTGGGCATCAGTGAAAAAGAATGCAAAATTACATTGTATGAGTGATTAGAAAATATGAAGATAACCCAAAGTTGGTTTTCTTATACAGTTGCAAAAAGACATTCATTGCCGGGTGCTTCTTTGGTGACTCAGTGGTGAAGAATTCACCTGCAATGTGGGAGCCCCAGGAGATGAGGGTTTGATCCTGGGGTTTGGAAGATCCCCTGGAGGAGGGCATGGCAACCCACTCCAGTATTCTTGCCTGGAGAATCCCATGGACAGAGGAGCCTGGCAGGCTATAGTCCATGGGGTCACAAAGAGTCAGACATGACTAAAGTGACTTAGCACAGCACAGCACGCATTCATCACAGGACAAAGTTTAAATTCATTTCATCATTTCCTTTATTATTACAGCTAACAGACAGCAATGTCTGGTCAAAATTTATACGCCAGAGTAAATAATATAAAAGAAAGGTGTTCCTTGTAATTACAGTTTAAATATTAATTTACATCCCTTCACTTATCAGAAATGACTACTTACACTTTGACATACTGAACATTTTAGTTCGGGTTTTTTCGTGCTTTGCTGTCGGGTTATTCACTTGCTTGTTTATTTGACTTTTGCACTGGAGATACTCCACAGAAGCTGCCCTCTCTTGTAATTCCTAGGAAGGCATTTGAATGCCTTCTGGAACCTAACTGAGGAGGTTCTGCACAATTAGTGGTGTTGGCTTCACATCTTTCACATCCTGTAGACTGTCACAATAGACAGTCTACAATGCCATTAATGTTCCAGGCTCCTTCTTGCTTTCTGCACTATCGTCATTATCTGTGGCTTTTATCTTCCTGATTGCCTCTCAAGGCAAAGGGAATTTCTGTCTCCAGCTCACGCCCTCATTCCAGGAAGGAAGATGATGAAGGAAGGTGATGAAAGTGACAAGAAAAAAAGTGGTGATGTCTATTCCAGGAAAGTAGAACCTTCCCAGAAACTCCTGGCTCACTTACGCTTACTTCTCCTTTGCCGTGAGCTGTCACCCTAGCTGTAAGAAAGGTAAAATGTGATCTTTTGTATTTTTGTCCTGGCATATAGCTGCTCCGGAGAAAACCTGTGTTGGGAGAAGGAGAGATGGATGTGGGGGTGAGAACTAGCAATGTTTGCATAACACATCAGAGTTCTTATGGCTTTAGTGCATAAAAATCCATCCAAGCCTTGAAGAATGACCTCCCGGTGTCCCTGTGTACCTTGTAGAAATGTGACTGAGCCTCTTGGCAAACCCTCTGAATGTCCAGTAGCCAATAGACCCCAGCACTTGTGAGGACCTGCTGCTCTTCAAGGCTCTTCTTCAGGAGGGCATGTGTCCACACCCCCTGTTCTTGGACATCACCCTGACATCTGCATCTTCTGTTCGTGGCGAGCGCAGGACCAATGTCATATTCTCCTCTGCTGTTTGTGCCACACTTTGAATTCAGGAACCTTCTCTTTTATGTGTGGATAATGATATCGATCTGCCTGCCAGTGCAGGAAACACCAGAGACATGAATTTGATCCCGAGGTCAGGAAGATCCCCTAGAGAAGGGAACGGCAACCCATTCCAGTAACCTTGCCTGGAGAATTCCATGGACAGAGGAGCTGGGCAAGCTACAAGTAACTTCCTTTTTTTCTTCTTCAGCGTGTCATAGCCACCCTGTAGCACATACCACACTCACACTGTATTATTGCATATTACAGGCAAACACGTTTCAACATGGCACATGAATTTTAAAATTTTGATAATGACATATCGAAGAGGAAAAGACAAAAACAGAAAGTACAATCAACTTTTGCTTCCTTTGAAACATTTAAAGTTATGTGGTTGTGGCTGATAACCAATCTGCATTAGAAATGTTTCCTTTTGTCAGCATTCTGGCTTTTGTTTAAAAAAAATAAAATAAAAGGAGAAAAGAAGTTTCTCAAGTTAGCAGAGCAAAGCCCTTTTCTAAAGGACCTATAAATAAATTTAAATTCCTGGTGCTGCCTCAAATGTAGCTCTTCTGAGCTGCAATGTCGGCTATTTCTCTGAAACTGGAGTAGT
Source organism: Cervus canadensis (assembly GCF_019320065.1). Classification (NCBI taxonomy): domain Eukaryota; kingdom Metazoa; phylum Chordata; class Mammalia; order Artiodactyla; family Cervidae; genus Cervus; species Cervus canadensis. The sequence goes on along the minus strand of NC_057390.1, from coordinate 84,974,167 downwards.
CATTCAAAAATAGTTTCACTCAATTTAACTGCCTATTGAACCCTCTAAATTACAGATATTAAGCCTTTGGTTTCACAACAAACTTAATGAACAGTTCTGACAATCTATAAGCAAGGCCACTGGAAATTCATGGGCCAGATGGAAGCACAGATTACACCATTTTCCTACTGGCCTGCAATTTTCTGGCACCTGGATCGACATTCCAGGGATATATACCATGTCTGGTGCAATGGCCCCTGCCCCTAATAACTGAATTTGTGTTTCAGAAAAGCATAGCAGGCAGAGAAATGCATGCTGTCATTCACGATGCTTTGAAATATCAGGGTAAAACTCATTTAGAGGATGTAGATGATATTGATAACACAAGGTGATCTAAGGAGAGCCTTTGAGAACAAATTCACCCAAGGAAGAAGAAAGACTATGGGGACAGGCAGGGTAAAGTCATAGTAATGCAATGAAGAAAGAAACCTGCAAAATCAGCAGGAGGAGATAAAAAAGCTTGTAGTAATGATTCCTAAGGCCCACTTGACTTCACACTCCAAGATGTCTGGCTCTAGGTGTTGGAGGATGGTTGTCTCACTCATTAAGATCTTTTTTGTATAGTTCTTCCATGTATTCCTGCCACCTCTTCTTAATCTCTTCTCTTCTTAGGTCCTTACTGTTTCTGTACTTTATCGTGCCCATCCTCACATGAAATGCTCCCTTGATATCTCGAATTTTCTTAAAGAACTCTCCAGTCTTTCCCATTTCTATTGTTAGTAAAGGAAGAGATGAAGACAGTTTGAAAGTCAAGACATCCTCCTCTTTACCCTCCCAAGAATCTCTGAATTTCTTCCTGGCAAAATTAGCATTTGTGACACATATTTTATTCTAAATATCCCACACATTTGCTCAATTGTGATTTTGAGGGAAATGTGGTTCTTCACGGTTCTTCACCCTGAGATTCCTTCCCGTGACCTGAAACATGGCCAGGTGCCACTACAGGACTCGTTACATATGGATGGGGTGATGCTGAGTGAACCGTCATCACATATTCCCACACTCCTATTGCTTGGGAACTGATCTCAAGTGGCCCACACCTGCAGTGGCTTGGAGCAGGGCTTGGAGATCGGGCTGGGTCATGACAGTGGGAGCACCAGATCCTGGCCACTAGACCAGTGGTCAGTGACAAGGGCCCTGGCCCTTCAGCTTTGCAGAAAAAAATTCCCACAAAGAGGAAAAGTCGTGAAACAGATTAAATATTTATTAAGAGGAAAAAGAGTACAGTACGTGTGGATAGGGACAGGGACAGACTCAGAGAGAGCCACTGAGTTGCAACCTCATGATGGTTTGAATCACTTTTATTGGGCATTTCGTCCAGATTTCCTTTGGCCTATCATTTTGATTTCCCTGGTTCACCGTCCATATTTGGTAAATCTCAGGATCTTCCCATGTGTGCCAAGCATTTCTTAGCCAAGATGGATTCTACCCAAGAGGCCTGTGAGTACAGCATCCCTTTACGTTATACCCCCGTTGACATCCAAGGAGCCTTTCTGTAAACGTGTGTTCTGGGAGGTTTCCTGACTTTGGGAATGAGAAATATGTGGTCTGGGCAGATCTCAGCCTCCTTCCTTAATTGTCCTGCTCTTCTCATCTTGGAGTTTCAAGCAGTAGAGAAGGAATCTCCGATTGCTTTACCCAGAGGGGCCTTACCTCCTGCTTCAGAACCGCAGCACCTATGCCTGACCTATTATAAAACTCCCTGCTTCCAAAGATCACACATCACTCTTTTCTTTCCCCATCTTTATATTTCTCATGCTGTATGGTCATTGTTTTTCACCAATTTTTCTTCCTGAGAGCAGACAGTGTGCTCCTTGGGAAGATTTATCTCATTTGTTTTCTTATCCCTGTGTTCACAGGAGGCCTGAGACAGTGAAATCTTAGGAAGTGTGGGTTGAGTCAATGGAGGCTCAGAATTCCTGGGGCAAATTGAATGATTTCCTCTTACAAGCAACAGAAAACACTGAAAATGTGGATTTTATTTAAAGGACAAAAGGGTGTCCTAAAGCGAAGAAAGTAAGACATGACTTCAAATAGTCAAGTTTTTGAACAACAAAGAATAGCAGGGTATTGTCAATAGAATTGGGCACTGTCTTTTTTTTTTTTAATTATTTATTTATTTGTTTTTGTCTGTGCTGGGTCTTTGTTGTTGCGCCCGGGCTTTCTCTAGTTGCAGTGAGTAAGGGTTGCTCTCTAGTTGCGGTGCTCGGGCTTCTCCTTGCGGTGACTTCTTTTGTTGTGGAACACAGGCTGTAGTCACGCAGGCTTCAGTAGTTGCATCACACCGGTTGTTCGTTGTTGCAGCAGGCAGACACTAGGGCATGCGGGCTTCAAGAGTTGGGGCACACAGGCTCAGTAGTTGGGGCTCACCAGCCTCAGAGCACTGCAGCCTTTAGTAGTAGCAGCCCTTGGGCTCAATATTTGCCGCTTGTGGGCTCTAGAGTGTGGGCTCAATAGTTGTGGTGCAAGGGCTTTGTTGTCCCAAGTCGTCTGGGGTCTTCCCAGAACAGGCTTCGTACCTGTGCCTCCTGAGTTGGCAGGCAGTTCTGACCCACTGCACCATCAAGGCAGTCCCCTTGAGCACTGCTTTTGGAGGAATTTGTCAGTGTCATTTCATCTGAAAGAGGTTGGCTTCACCCACTGTAGATATCAGAAGTGGTTAATCTGGCAAGAAGCAGGCATAGATCTCCTGGGTTTCCATGGAATCAAACACTTTGGTGGAGGCCAGGGGAAATTCCATCAGCATTATACACTCCAGACAGAAATTCTTATTAAAAATAACCGTAGAATGGTCTGACATTAGAGGTTGAAAGGTCCCTAGAGTATGTACTATAAATACCTCATTTTACAGATGTGAAGGTGAGGACCAAATCAGAGAAGGGAGTCTTGGGTCATCACACAGCTTATGTCCAGCTTTCCAGCCCAGACTCTTTGCAACCCTTGGAATGCCAAAAATTGGCAAAGGGTATATGAGGGCTATTATCACTTTCTCAGAAAGACTAATGGAAATCAGATTGCTGGTATCCATGGAGCAGCCAAAGCAGCTAAAGTTTAAGTCGTATTGTATATGAGGAAGGAGCTGACATTTCTCAACTTTTGGCTGAAATTGCAGTGACACAATTTAGTCAAATTTATTATTTGGTGGTAAACTGATAGGGGATTGATGTGTCAATAATACCTAAATTGTGAAAAATAGCATACGTTATTTATTAAATGTTCTCTTTTTGCTTTTAGGTCAACTTGACTTTTTTTTTCCTCCCCTAAACAGTATGGAACGGAGTTCATGAGTGAAAATTATCGTGGCCAAAAGAATGGTCATCAAATGTTCCATCTTCCCTCTGATCTCCTGGCTGCTAGGCAGGGGGTCAAAGGACTATGGTATGGTGACGTGTGTGCTCAGTCATGTCCAACTCTTGGCAGCTGACCATGTAGCCCACCAAGCTCCTCTTTCCATGGAATTTCCCAGGCAAGGTGGGTTGCCATTTCCTACTCCAGGGGATCTTCCTGATCTTGGGATAGAACCTGCACCTCTGCATTGGCAGGTGGATTCTTTTTACCACTGAGCCACCTGGGAAGCCCAGCTGCAACTGGAATTGGACCCAATTTCACCAGACCCCATTGTCCATGCCCTTTGCACCATCCATGCATGAGGATGAACAGATTACATCTACTGAAGTAGCAGAGTCCTCCTGAGTTCACATCCACTACCCTGTGATGGTTTTGCCCCCTAAAGCTCTGCATTTCTGCCCTTTGGGAGATTCCAGTCTTCCTAGGTCCCCAGTTTGTCTTCTGTCTACACACTGAAATCAAGACTTGAACCAACTGTTTCTTAGAGGTTGAAAGGAAACATCCACTGTCATCACCACTATTGCCATGAGAGGTCAACTAATACTTTTCCCTTCACAAAAGTAACACATAATAGATGGCTTTTCCTACATTTGACCTTCAGTTTGGTGTCAAACCTATCAATCACAGTGCTGACCTTTACGGAGGAAGGCTAGTGGAGTGTACTGAGGCATTTTCTATGACGTGTGTCACATCAGATGCAAAGAATCAGATTTGCATACTTTTTGCTGATTATCGAAAGGGGTTTTTCCTTCTCCTCCCACATCTCCTGTTCAATTGTGTATCTATGTTCTTTTCCTTCAAGGAGGTCAGGTATTGCCCAGGAGGTGAAAGGTGGATGTCAGCAGTGTCTAGTAGAGATTCGTCTGGAGATGAGCATGGTCTGTGCTGCTCTCAGACTGATTAAATGATGGATGCTGTGGGAGCAGAAGGAGATGGTATGCAAGTTTCAGTAAACGAAAGTAATGCATTAGAACACAGCTTTAGGGTCTCATTTAAAAATATAATTCAGGCACTAGCAGAAGCCTTTAAAATATTGGCAGATGTCTCTATGCCATATTTCATATAGAGGACAAAGTGGATTAAAAGACAAATGTAATCCACAGTATAGTTCAGCTTCTCTTATGTTCACTAGTGCTTTAATTTCTTCCCAATCCATTTTCTTTAAAGAGGATTTTATGTCTATTTTTTCCTGTGCTACTGTAAAATTACTATAAATTAACCTCAGAGATAGTTTCAAGCTATTAACTCATGTATAAGTTGTCCCTTCCCCCATCCTTTCAGTTCAGTTCAGTTCAGTGGCTCAGTCATGTCTGACTGTTTATGAACCCATGGACTGTAGCATGCCAGGCTTTCCTGTCCATCACCAACTCCCAAGCTTGCTCAAGCTCATGTCAATCGAATCGGTGATGCCATACACCTATCTCATCCTCTATCGTTTCCTCCTCCTGCCTTCAATCTTTCCCAGCATCAGAATCTTTTCCAATGAGTCAGTTCTTCACATCAGGTGGCCAAAGTATTGGAGTTTCAGCTTCAACATCATCCTCCCAATTGATATTTAGGACTGATTTCCTTTAGGATTTACTGGTTTGATCTCCTTGAAGTCCAAGGGACTCTCAAGAGTCTTCTCCAACACCACAGTTCAAAAGCATCAATTCTTCAGCACTCAGCTTTCTTTGTGGTCCAAGTCTCAGATATATTGCATAACTACTGGAAAAATCATAGCTTTGACTAGATGGACCTTTGTTGGCAAAGTAATGTCTCTGCTTTTTAATATGCTGTCTAGGTTGGTTATAGCTTTTCTTTCAAGCAGCAAGTGTCTTTTAATTTCATGGCTGAAGTGACCATCTGCAGTCATTTTAGAGCCCAAGAAAATAAAATCTGCACTGTTTCCATTGTTTCCCTATCTATTTGCCATGAAGTGATGGGACTGATGCCATGATCTTAGTTTCCTAAATGTTGAGTTTTAAGTCAGCTTTTTCACTCTCCTCTTTCACTTTCATCAAGAGGCTCTTTAGTTCCTCTTTGCTTTCTGCCAGAAGGGTGGTGTCATCTGTATATCTGAGGCTATCAATATTTCTACTAGCAATTTTGATTCCAGCCTGTGCTTCATCCAGCCTGGCATTTCACATGATGTACTCTGCATATAACTTAAATAATTAGGGTGACAATATACAGCCTTGATGTACTCCTTTCCCAATTTGGAACCAAGCTGTTTTTCCATGTCCAGTTCTTTCATCCACCATTTATTTAGAACCTACTGTTTGCAGACTGTAGAATGGGGACCATTATCTTCAGGGGTGGGATTCCCAAGTGACTCAGTGGTAAAGAATCTGCCTGCAAATGTAGGATATGGAAAAGACATGGATTCAGTCCCTGGGTGGGGAAGATTCCCTGGAGGAGGAAATGGCAACCCACTCCAGTATTTTTACCTGGTAAATGCCATGGACAGAGGAGCCTGGAGAGCTACAGCCCTTGGGGCTGCAAAGAGTCAGACACAACTAAGCAGCTAAGCATGTGTGTGCACGCACAACACAACACACACATACACACACACGCACACACGTGTGTGTGCACACATCTTCAGGGGAGAAATGGAATGATCCTGGAAGCTTATCATCCCTTTGAAATCTCATGGCTTCACCCAAGGGGTAGATTCTCATAAACATACTTTCATTTCCCTCTTGAGTTGATGATGAGGTGACAAGGGCAAAACAGCTATTGTTTTCTGCTTCTAGCTTTAATTCCCTGCCCCCATTCCCCAGTGCTATTTATCAGGCTCTCTATTTCTGAGCCTGTTTCTCTTTTCCCTGATTGTCCTGTTCTGAAGTCAGTTCAAACGCCAAACAAAGTGCTGATTCAAGCATGGTCGTGCTATCTGTTTGGAGATGAATTTAGAAGATTTATCAGTTGGGAAGGTTTTTGTGATCCTTAAGCAAGGAAACCGTTTCCAGAGCTACCTATTGTATAACAGTGAGATGGAAGGATTGCCAGCCTTTCCCATAGAGTGTAATTCCTGCTGACTGAAGGGAAAGAGTTGGAGAGGAGATCACTGCTGACCTGAGGATTTAGGGGAATCATGGCCCCCTTGGACACATTACCTTGACTTGTGATGAAGTTTTCTTTCTGAGATATTTATAGGGTGAGACATCTTAATGGAGTTTGCCCCTAGACAAATCTGACTGGGCATGGTGTTCCTTAGCAATCTCCAGCTGCCACTCACGTATTTAGGAGAAAAAAAGTAAAACAGAAAAGTCACTTTGAAAATCTATTTCCTCCTAACCTCTAATGTCTTTTTTTTTTTTTTTTTTTTTAATTTTTTATTAGTTGGAGGCTAATTACTTCACAACATTTCACTGGGTTTTGTCATACATTGATATGAATCAGCCATAGATTTACACTTATTCCCCATCCCGATCCCCCCTCCCACCTCCCTCTCCACCCGATTCCTCTGGGTCTTCCCAGTGCACCAGGCCCGAGCACTTGTCTCATGCATCCCACCTGGGCTGGTGATCTGTTTCACCATAGATAGTATACATGCTGTTCTTTTGAAATATCCCACCCTCACATTCTCCCACAGAGTCCAAAAGTCTGTTCTGTACTTCTGTGTCTCTTTTTCTGTTTTGCATATAGGGTTATCGTTACCGTCTTTCTAAATTCCATATATATGCGTTAGTATACTGTATTGGTCTTTATCTTTCTGGCTTACTTTACTCTGTATGATGGGCTCCAGTTTCATCCATCTCATTAGAACTGATTCAAATGAATTCTTTTTAATGGCTGAGTAATATTCCATGGTGTATATGTACCACAGCTTCCTTATCCATTCGTCTGCTGATGGGCATCTAGGTTGCTTCCATGTCCTGGCTATTATAACAGTGCTGCGATGAACATTGGGGTGCACGTGTCTCTTTCAGATCTGGTTTCCTCAGTGTGTATGCCCAGAAGTGGGATTGCTGGGTCATATGGCAGTTCTATTTCCAGTTTTTTAAGAAATCTCCACACTGTTCTCCATAGCGGCTGTACTAGTTTGCATTCCCACCAACAGTGTAAGAGGGTTCCCTTTTCTCCACACCCTCTCCAGCATTTATTGCTTGTAGACTTTTTGGATAGCAGCCATCCTGACTGGCGTGTAATGGTACCTCATTGTGGTTTTGATTTGCATTTCTCTAATAATGAGTGATGTTGAGCATCTTTTCATGTGTTTGTTAGCCATCTGTATGTCTTCTTTGGAGAAATGTCTGTTTAGTTCTTTGGCCCATTTTTTGATTGGGTCATTTATTTTTCTGGAATTGAGCTGCAGGAGTTGCTTGTATATTTTGAGATTAATCCTTTGTCTGTTTCTTCATTTGCTATTATTTTCTCCCAATCTGAGGGCTGTCTTTTCACCTTACTATAGTTTCCTTTGTAGTGCAAAAGCTTTTACGTTTCATTAGGTCCCATTTGTTTAGTTTTGCTTTTATTTCCAATATTCTGGGAGGTGGGTCA